>NC_087172.1:2367500-2370000 GCF_035594125.1 Scylla paramamosain | reverse complement strand
AAAAAAAAACTCAGATAAACATGAAAAGAAACAAGAAAACAGGAAATAATACAAACATCGATAAAAAAATGTGTTTAAATAGAAGATGATAAAAGAGAATAAAAGAGAATATGGAAACATGAATAAAGAATAGGAAACGAGACTGAAGGAGAGAAGAAAGTGAATGAAGGAAAAATAAAGGAGTGAATGAGAGAGAGAGAGAGAGAGAGAGAGAGAGAGAGAGAGAGAGAGAGAGAGAGAGAGAGAGAGAGAGAGAATTTAAAGGACAAGGAGACAAGATTACATTAGGAGGAGGAGCGAAGTGTGACGCTAGGAGGAGGAGGAGGAGGAGGAGGAGGAGGAGGAGGAGGAGGAGGAGGAGGCGTGACAAGAAGCGCCAGGTGGTGAGAGTGTGACGTCACTTGCCAGGTGGACTTGTATCTCTCCCACTCCCTCTCTCTCCTTCTCCCTCTCCCTCTCCCTCTCCCTCTCCCTCCTCCTCTTCCTCTTCTTTTTCTCTCACTCCGCCCTCACTCTTCTCTTTATTCTCCCTCCCTCATTTTCTTCATTTCCATCTCCCCCTCTGTTTTTCCTCCTCACTTTTCCCTCTCCTTTTCATCTCCCTCCCTCTCCTCTCTACTCTTTCTCTTCTTTCACTCATTCATCCTAACTTGCCTCTCCTCCTCCTCCTCCTCCTCCTCCTCCTCCTCCTCCTCCTCCTCCTCCTCCTCCTCCTCCTCTTCCTCCTAATCCTCCTCAGTAGGGCTGTTGCTGTCTGTTTGTTCTTTTGTATTCCTTTGTATTCCTCTTAATCTTCCTCCTCCTCTTCTTTTGTGCTCTCTTTCCTCGTGACATCCAGATTTTTCCCCTCTCCTCCTCCTCCTCCTCCTCCTCCTCCTCCCTGTCCTTAATTTAGCCTATTCCGTGATCTTCTTCTATATTGAGTGGGTGTGTCACGAGCTATGGGGGGATGGGGCTCTGATGGAATAGAAGAGGAGGAAGAGGAGAAGAAGGAGGAGGCGGGAGGAAGATGGAGTGTGTATGGGTGAGGGGAATCTGTAAGGGAGATAAAAAGTCTCTCTCTCTCTCTCTCTCTCTCTCTCTCTCTCTCTCTCTCTCTCTCTCTCTCTCTCTCTCTCTCTCTCTCTCTCTCTCTCTCTCTCTCTGGCGATATATTTTGCATCGTGACATCCCTAACCTACCCTAACACATATATTCTCTCTCTCTCTCTCTCTCTCTCTCTCTCTCTCTCTCTCTCTCTCTCTCTCTCTCTCTCTCTCTCTCTCTCTCTCTCTCTCTCTCTCTCTCTCTCTCTCTCTCTCTCTCTCTGCCCTAGTTCTTGTTACCTTCGCTTCCCTCTCCCCCTCCCCTATCTCCTCCCACTTATCTTCTCCTACCTCCTCTTATCTCTTCTCTCTCCTTCTTCTTTATCTCTCCCATTTCCCCCCTTCTTTTTTTCTAATTTTCCCCATTACCTACATCAACTTACATCAGGAGGTCTGGTTAGGGTTGGCACACACACACACACACACACACACACACACACACACACACACACACACACACACACACACACACACACACACACACACACACACACACACACACACATGTTCATAATTTACTATCAGGTGATTACAGAAAGTTTAATTTAGCTGAAACTCCTTGTGCCTCATTCACACACACACACACACACACACACACACACACACACACACACACACACACACACACACACACACACACACACACACACACACACACACACACACACACACACACACACATGCCTTTCAAATACCGTTTTACACATAACAGTTCATTTACTCTCTCTCTCTCTCTCTCTCTCTCTCTCTCTCTCTCTCTCTCTCTCTCTCTCTCTCTCTCTCTCTCTCTCTCTCTCTCTCTCTCTCTCTCTCTCTCTCTCTCTCTCTCTCTCTCTCTCTCTCTCTCTCTAACACAAGCCTTTCAAAATACCCTTCATCACTTCATCTAATTCCCACAGTCTAACTCAAAGACTAAATAAGGATTCAGGAACACAAAACACGTAGGGACTTCAACACTCCCTTCGTCAGTAGACTTACCCAGGCACTCGACAAACGTGCTGCGTCGCCTTCAGGAGTTGACTTATTAGCAAGGAAAGAAGGACGCGGGCATTTTTCAGCCTTATTAAGGAGGGAGGAAAGGAGAGCAGTGTGGAGGGGAAGGTAGGAGGAAAGAGAGAGAGAGAGAGAGTGTGGAGGTGTGTGTAATAGAAGTGTGTATAGGAGAAAAGATGGTGAGAAATTAATGATGTGGAAGAAGAAAGAACATCAGTAAGAAGAGGAAGATGAGAGAAAGGAAAGCTGATTAAAGAAGGGAGGGAGAGAATAAGGAGAAATGGATAAGCGGAAAGATAAGAGGGAAAAAACAGGAAAAGAGCAGGAAGAGGAAGGAAATAACAACATACAGAGGGAAGCAAGGAAATGATAAGGAAACAAAGAAGAGGAAATAGAGAGAGGAGGAATGGAAGAGAGTAAGA
>NC_087172.1:2357500-2362500 GCF_035594125.1 Scylla paramamosain | reverse complement strand
TTGTCTGTCTTTCTTCCTGTCTGTCGGTGTTTTTGTCTGTTACATTATCTGTCAGTCGTTCTGCTGGTTTTTATTCTCTCTCTCTCTCTCTCTCTCTCTCTCTCTCTCTCTCTCTCTCTCTCTCTCTCTCTCTCTCTCTCTCTCTCTCTCTCTCTCTCTCTCTCTCTCTCTCTTAAATTATGGTTTATTTTCTCATCTGTTTCTTCCGTTCAATCTTGTGAGTAATTTCTGCTCCTCCTCCTCCTCCTCCTCCTCCTCCTCCTCCTCCTCCTCCTCCTCCTCCTCCTCCTCCTCCTCCTCCTCCTCCTCCTCCTCCCTTCCTTTTTCTCCTCCTTCTTTCTCTCTTCTTTCTCTCCCATTTCTTGTCATTCTTTCCCTTTAATATTTCCCCTTTTGTTGTTGTTGTTGTTGTTGTTGTTGTTGTTGTTGTTGTTGTCCTTGTTCTTGTTTTTGTTCTTGTTCTTCTTGTCCTTGTTGTTGTTGTTGTTGTTGTTGTTGTTGTTGTTGTTGTTGCTGTTGTTGTTGTTGTTGTTGTTGTTTTAGTTCTACTTCTTCTTCTCCTTCTTCTTCTTCTTCTTCTTCTTCTTCTTCTTCTTCTTCTTCTTCTTCTTCTTCTTCTTCTTCTTCTTCTTCTTCTTCTTCTTCTTCTTCTTCTTCTTCTTCTTCTCTCTCTCTCTCTCTCTCTCTCTCTCTCTCTCTCTCTCTCTCTCTCTCTCTCTCTCTCTCTCTCTCTCTCTCTCTCTCTCTCTCTCTCTCTCTCTCTCTCTCTCTCTCTCTCTCTCTCTCTCTCTTACTTTATGGTGTCGTTCTCCTCTCCTTGTCATCTGTCTTGTCACTTTTACACTTGTCATGTCGTTGTGGTCCTCTTGGCGCCTTTTGGGGAAGGGAAGAGGAAGGGGAAGGGGAAGGGAGAAGGGGGAAGGGGAAGGGAGAAGGGGGAAGGTGAAGGGGTCGATGCGATTTTGATGGGGAAGGTATGGCCTGTTTTTTTTTTTTTTTTTTTTTTAGGGGAGATAAGTGATTGTGTATTTTTGGGTATTTTGGGGGTTATTTATTTATTTATTTATTTATTTATTTATTTATTTATTTATTTATATTTTTGGGGGGTCGGGAGTGTTTGGTTGTGATTGACTCGACTTACTGTTTTTTTCTATTTTTTTTATTTCTTTTTCTTCTTTTTTTCTTGTGTGTGTGTGTGTGTGTGTGTGTGTGTGTGTGTGTGTGTGTGTGTGTGTGTGTGTGTGTGTGTGTGTGTGTGTGTTTGTCTGCTCCTCGTTTTCTTTTGTTTATTTCCGTATCGTGTTGTCGTATATTTTTTTTCCCTTTTTCCTTTCCTGTTTTTTCTTCTTTTTTTCAGGTAGCTATTTTCACCATGTTTTCTCTCTCTCTCTCTCTCTCTCTCTCTCTCTCTCTCTCTCTCTCTCTCTCTCTCTCTCTCTCTCTCTCTCTCTCTCTCTCTCTCATCAGTTGTCCTTACTGCTTTCCATTCTTTATCTTGTTTGTTCATTTCCTCCTCCCTTCCTTCATTACCCCTTTCCCCCTTATTCACTTCCCTCTCTCCCTTCTTTCCTTCCTTCTCTCCCTCCTCTCTTCATCTTCTTAACTGTTAATCTATGCCATTATCATTCTCCCTTCCTCCCTCTCTCTCTCCCTATCTCGCATTATTTTTTTTCCTTCTTCTTCTTCTTCTTCTTCTTCTTCTTCTTCTTCTTCTTCTTCTTCTTCTTCTTCTTCTTCTTCTTCTTCTTCTTCTTCTTCTTTCCATCTTTCTTTCCTTTTATTTCTTTTCTTCATACGTTTCCTCTTCTTTCATTTTCTTTCGTTTACATAAATTTTAGTTGCCTTTTCTTATTATTATTCTTGTTTTATTTTAATTTTAGTCTTTGATTTAATCTTTCCTGTTCTTGTTCTTTTTTGTTTTTCCTTTTGTTTCTTTTCTTTTCTCTATCATTCTTTTTTTCTTATTTTCTTTGTCATCTCATTTTATAAATTCGATTATTTCTACTCTCTCTCTCTCTCTCTCTCTCTCTCTCTCTCTCTCTCTCTCTCTCTCTCTCTCTCTCTCTCTCTCTCTCTCTCTCTCTCTCTCTCTCTATCAGCCATCCTCCCTTCCTCTCAGTGTTTCCTCGCCTGCCATATCTACCTCCCTCCCTCGCGGCGCCCCTGTAGTTCAATCAATAGTAGTGTTGTATTGTGACCTGTCCCTCTGTGGCCTCACCTCGCTTCGATACTCAGCTGCACGAGAGTCACTTGGTTATTGATCAGATTTTTCCTCCTTGGTTAGTCTCCTTAACGCGTGGAATGTGAGAGACACCTGTATTGAGCTTGTTGTTAATGGTGGGTCTTTTCTTCCTGGTCATTCTCCTTAACTAGTGGAAAGAATGTTAGTGTTATCTGTATTGAATTTTATTATTTATTTATTTTTTATTTATTTATTTATTTATTTTTTTTTTTTGGTTGGGGGCTTGTCGGTGTTCTTAGCGTTTTAAAAGGAAGGGAAGTAAATGTTAGCTGTATTAGAAAAAAAAAAGGAAAATTATTGTCTTCGTCATATTTAGTGGCTCTAATTGCTAACTTGAAAAAAAAATAAATAAATGAAATGAGTTAAATAAATGAAAGAAATGAAAGAAAATAAGTGTTGCGTGTATCAGAAGGTTAACAATGGTAAGAATCCTCCGTATTACATAACTACATAATCTAGGATGAACAACGACTACCCTTAAGTAATAAACCACCATTATCTAGGATGAACAGCGCCAACACTAAACCAACTAACCCCTATGCACAGGATGAACAAGGATAATACAAGACAAGACAGAGATATAGGATGAACAAGGATCGCGTCTAGGATGAACAAAGAGCAAACAATTGAATAGAAGGCGGTGTGATAGAGGGAAGCGCTTAATTAATTCGTCAGTTAGTTCATCCTGGGGTTTATGATCCTCTTGTGACTGGTAGAGGGGCGGAAGTTGCTGCGAGGGAAGTTGTTAGCAAAATTTGACCATAAAAATTTGATGTGTAAGATTAGTGAAAGTAGAATTGAGAGAGTGAATAAATGGCTACATCGTTTTATGGGTCTCTCTCTCTCTCTCTCTCTCTCTCTCTCTCTCTCTCTCTCTCTCTCTCTCTCTCTCTCTCTCTCTCTCTCTCTCTCTCTCTCTCTCTCTCCATCACTTCCTGTTAGCAACGTTTCATCCCACTTTAAAATTTATCTTCCCATTACTTCTTACCATCACTTCTATCTTCTACCCAGCTCCCCTTACCTTCTCCCCATCACTTTCCTTCTTTCCCCATTCACTCCCATCACTTCATTACTCATCACCCATTCTACCATTTTCTCCCATCATCTCCTATTGCCTGTCACACCCATTGCTTCCCCTCACCATTTCCCCTCACCCCTTCCCCTCACTCCCATCACTTCCGCCATTATCCAGGCAGTCAGTTCTAATGAGGGAAAGACGCGTAACCATCACCTCCTCCCCTCTTCTCCCCTCTTCTCCCCTCTTCCCTCTCTTCTTATCAAATCCTTCCCTCTTCCTCTCGTGTTTTCCTTGTTCTTTCCTCATTCTCTTTCTTATCTTCCTACTTCTCCTCGTCCTCTTCTCTTCTTCTTTCTCTTCTTTCTTGCTATCTCCCTCTGTTTCTTTCTTATTTTGTTCGTATCTCCTCCCCATTCTTCCTCCTCCCTTTTCTCTCTTCTTCCTTCCTTCTTTTCTTTTATATTTCCTTGTTTCTATTTATATCTATCATTCTCCCCTCTTCCTCAGTTCTGTTATCTCTTTCTTAGTTCTAATCATTCTCTCTCTCTCTCTCTCTCTCTCTCTCTCTCTCTCTCTCTCTCTCTCTCTCTCTCTCTCTCTCTCTCTCTCTCTCTCTCTCTCTCTCTCTCTCTCTCTCTCGTGTCTCAGTCTCTCAATTTCCTTCCTCTTCTCTCTTCCTCATTCCCTTCCTTCCCTCCTCTCCCTTACTCCTCCTCTTCCTCTCTCCCTCTCTCCCTTCCTTCCTCCATTCCTCACCTCCCTAGCACACTGTTTATATATTGGCGGTAAGGGGGGAGGAAGGGGAGAATAAGAGGGAGGGGAAGGGGAGAGACAGAGGGGGGAGAAGAGGGACGGAACACGAATTAAATCCTCTGCTACTTTCCTCTCTCTCTCTCTCTCTCTCTCTCTCTCTCTCTCTCTCTCTCTCTCTCTCTCTCTCTCTCTCTCTCTCTCTCTCTCTCTCTCTCTCTCTCTCTTCGTAATCGATAGAAACTCAGTTGCTTCAGATCGATTCAACACGGAACAAAGCGGAGTGCAGAAGTGGAGGGGTTTTCCTACCTTCCTCCTTCCTTCCCTCCATCCCTCCCTTCCCTCCTTTCCCTCCGTTTTTGTCCTTTCCTTCCTCCAGGTGCTCGCTTTCCCTACAGGTGACTTGTGTTTTTAGGAAGGAAGGGAGGAGGAAGGAAGGGAAGGAGAAAAAGAAACAAGAAGAAAAGTAAGGATTGTAAAGAAGGAAGAAGTGAAAGGAGAATGAAAGGAACGTAAGTGAAAATGGAATCAGTGAAGAATGGAAAAATAAATAAAGCTTGTGAAAGGAGACAATAGAGAAGAAAAGAATGATGATGAGGAAAACAGGAAAAGAAGTAAAGAAGGAGGAAAAAATTACGCTGATCTTTTATTTTTATTTTTTATTGTGATTCTAGACAGTATTTATTTATTTATTTATTTATTGGTATTTCAGGGTAAAGGTAGAAGGATTATTGTTAATTAGTTCCCCTGTTGTTATCCAGATGGCGTTTATGATGCATTGTTTTCCTTCAGCGGCGTGTGTGTGTGTGTGTGTGTGTGTGTGTGTGTGTGTGTGTGTGTGTGTGTGTAGGTGTGGGTGTGGGTGTGGGTGTGGGTGGGTGTGGGAGGCAGACGAAACGCACAGCTGTTCTTTGTGTTAGTGTCAATAGGAAGTAATTGGGTGTTATTATTATTACTATTATTATTATTATTATTATTATTATTATTATT
>NC_087172.1:2332500-2355000 GCF_035594125.1 Scylla paramamosain | reverse complement strand
TGGTGTTAGTGGTGGTGGCAGTGTTAGGTAGGTGGGACTGTTGTGTTTGATTATTGTTTTTCTCTTTTCTTCCGTTATTGTTTTGTTTACTTGTATTATTTTTTTTAAGACTGCAAACAAAAGGGGTTATTGATTTGCGGAACCATGTAGTGTCTTATCCCGCTCAGTATTACGACCAGCAGCTATTAAAGTGAAGAAAGAAGCGTCAGTCTGTAATTAACCAAGTGGAAACCTCATACGCACATTCTTAATCATTCTTGACAGTTTCACTTTCTGGTTTTGGCAGTGAAAGGTCCGGGGATTTATTGTAGACTGAAGTGCATCTTATCAAACTTCAGAATTAATACAACCTGACTGGCGTGTTTTGTAGTAAGTTTTAACGGGCTGTGTCATCAACATCACACGGTTAATCTCATACAAACTCAATACTTTCACTACTAAAAGGTAAATATTCAAGGTAAATAAAATCACGTGCTATTAGTTTGAAGAGCTAAATAGGTAAAAGAAGTTGGTGAGTAAGTAGATTCATTTTAACACCTTCAAACGACAAATATAATCTCATAGTACAGTTTTAATGGTAGTAAATGAAAATATATTAGGAATAGCTAAGTAACTAAGATAATATTTTAATCCCTTCATTACGACAAACATCTTAAACATTCAGCCTCGTAATAACATCCGAAATATGACGTAAATGGAAGGGGTAAAACTTATAACAGAAAAAAATCCCTATACAATCTTATAATGATAGAAAATAGAGATATAATAACTGTAGATGGAAGAAGATATTTTTAACGCCTTCAGTACCACGAATCTCATCTTTAAGCCCCGCCTTGTAATCATACCCGAAGTAAAATTGAGTCATCGGTGATACTGAAAGGGTTAAAACAGATGAAAGTTGGCACGTATCAAATATTCTGCGGTTTTATGATAAATTGAACCTTTCCGGGGTAAGATTCCTCCCTGGTGATGCGGTGGATAAACATTTTCTCCCCACTGAAAAAAAAGGAGACAAAAAAGTCGTGACAGTATTAGACGATATTCAAAACATTTTCTCCTCTGAAAAAAAAAAGAAAAAGAGAGAAAAAGACGTGGTAGTATTAGACAATATTCAGAACATTTTCCCTTCACTGAAAAAAAAGAAAAGAAAAGAGAGAAAAAGATGACAGCATTAGACAATATTTAGAACATTTTCTCCTCACTGAAGAGAGAGAGAGAGAGAGAGAGAGAGAGAGAGAGAGAGAGAGAGAGAGAGAGAGAGAGAGATGGCAGCATTAGACATTATTCAAAACATTTTCTTCTCACTGATAAAAATAAAGAAAATAAAAAAAAGCTAACACAAAGCACTAGATAATATTCCATAATAATATTATATCGCTCGAACCTTTGAATTATTTTATATTGTATTTTTTATCATTATATTAATCAATCAAACTTTCATCTCATTTTCTGTCACTTAAACTTTTGCATAATTTTGTCACTCGTAATCTTGCATCATTTGATATCATGGAACCTTTTTGTACCATTTTCTATCGATTCCCTCAATAGTTCACGGTGGAAGGTGACGCGGTGATGTGACGGTGACGGGCAGACCGCAGCGTGACGCACCGATCATGTTGCCTTGCTGTGGTGGTGACTTACGTAATCTGGTGGTGGTGACTGGTGTTGCAAGACGAATCAACACCACCACCACCATTATGTTGCGATGGTGTTGTGTTTGGAGGGCGTGTGTTGCATTACGTCACGTGGAGGTGTAGAGAGAGAGAGAGAGAGAGAGAGAGAGAGAGAGAGAGAGAGAGAGAGAGAGAGAGAGAGACGCAAGGGGGAGGGCTCAGCGGGGCTTCTCCCTCCCTGAATATATTTGGGGCCTTTAAAACACGCAGGGATTGAGGCAAGCTGTGATGGCCGCCCTTATATCCATCGCGGTGACAATTTTTACGTGGGTGATGGCATCACCGTCACCATCACTGCCACCATCACTACCGTCATCACCATCATTACTATCAGCATCAGCATCATCGTCACCACCGCGGCGTCCACACACCCCTGGAGTCCCGCCGCCTCCTGTCGCTCCCCTCCAGAGGATTGCTAGATGACGGAGCTGCCTGGCCGTGCAGTGTTGAGGCGCCGCAGCCAGCGTCCCTCGCCTGGACCTGAGCCTCCCGCCTGGGCGAGCAGGTGGCGGGAGGCCCAGGCACGTGACTGCCGCCTTTGCTTGTTGGTGCGAGTCCAGCGGCAGCACCACGACGCGGACGAAACAGATTGAAACAAACTCCACAAGTGCCAGAAGCGGCGGGAGGGACGGGAGGGAGAGGGGAGGCGGATGAGGGAGAGAGCGGGCTGCTCGCCGCCCGCCCGGGCAGGCGTCGAGTGCCAAAATTTATGTATTACCTTCAAATGCAGATGTTTTGATGTTTCGCGGCGGAACGGAACCTCCCACCGCCGCCACGGTGACGGAGGCGGCGTGTGACGGAGAGCCCGGCCTGTGACGCCCCGGCAGCCGCGGCCAGGGCTTGGCGAGGGACGGTTTTAGCGGCTAGCGATGGCTGGCTGCTGCTGCTGCTGCTGCCGCGGAGTGGTGTGGAGCGGCCAGAATGACTCAGGCTGAGGCAGTAGTGGCGGTGAAGCCCACGGGGCTGAGTGTGGTGGCGGCGGCGGTGCGGGGCTTGGTGGGTGTTTGCTGTGTCGCGCGGCCCTGCAGGAGGCGCCGCTGGCGTGGTCTCCTGCAGGAGTGGTGGATGGTGCCGTGAGGAGTGATGGCGAGTCTCGGGGTGGTGGTGTGGTGACGCATGCATTGTGTGATGTGAAAATGTCGTGATATTGGAAAACATGGAAGGAAACACACCACCACCACCGCCGCCAGCACCCTGACAACAGTGGTGACCCGAGTGTTGCATGTGTGTGTATGTGTGGCGAGCCTGGCGGGCCCTGCGTGGCCAGGCGGTGCCCTGCCACTCTGACACCAGCCAGCAGAGCCGCGGTGACTCCCTGGCCCGTGGCGCGGCAGGGAGCGGCGACTCACTGTCATGGTAACAAGCACAACTGACCACCTTGTGAGCGCGGCTCCTAGCGGGCAGGGCCGTGTGTGTGTGTGTGTGTGTGTGTGTGTGTGTGTGTGTGTGTGTGTTACATGGTGTTGGGGCGAGGCGTCCAGGACCTGGCGAGGCTGTGGTCATTACTCCCGGAATGGGTGCTGCCAGGGGCGGGACGGGGCGGGGCGGGCAGACGCTGAGGTGCCGCAGGGAATACAGTTGCGAAGTGGCACAGTGCGTCGTGTGGCGCCGTGCCATTATGTCACTCAACACACACCGCGTGTTTGTACACCACACTGCCATTACACGCACCGCACACCGCGCCACACACACACACACACACACACACACACACACACACACACACACACACACACACACACACACACACACACACACCTTACACCCTTCCCATCTCTCCGCCACACTCCTGAACCTCCCCTCACCTTCCCCAGCTTCCCCATTACTCCCCAGCCACACTTTCCTGAGCCGCAGTGACCACCGGACCACAGGGGGCCTTGGGAACACCCACCGTGACGCCACACCAAACCACAAACCAATAACTACGCGACTAATTCCCTCTAATTGACGTGGGACTGATAAACGGTAACAGGTGACGATAATTAACAGGTGACGTGTGATAATGAGACACAAACAGGGAACACCAGTAATAGAGGAGATGGAGACACACGGGAAGGTAAACACAGGTGGGAGTATTAATGAAGTGAGAGGCAGGTGTCGTGGTGGGAGGAAGGATGGATGGGTTGGTGTTTCGGGCCGCTATTTTTGGGGGTTCTAATGCCTCTCTTGGCCTGGCTTCAAGTCGTAAGGTAAACCACGTTGACCGATGATCTTGTTTATGTAGTGTAACGTGATCCGCCGGAAGCAACACTCGCGCCTCTTACTAAACATAGAGGGAAGGAGAGGGAGGCAGTAGCGGAGGTGGTGAGGTATTGTAGTTACTCATTCAGTTAGTTGTGTGTTTCATTGAAGGAAAGTAAGTTTTTCAAGGGTTTTTTTATGGTTAATTCCAAGGTGTCAGTCGGCAGCCACTCAGTCAGTCAGTTGCGCATCTCAGTGAAGCAAAGTAACTGTTTTTCAAGGAGCGCTTTTTTCTTTCAAGTTAATTCAAAGCACTTAGTCATTCAGTCGGTATCACAAGGAAGGGTGTAAAGGATTCAAAGCAAACAAGTTAACTGCTATTCAAGGTTCAAGGAGCGCTTTTGTTATAACTGTTAATTGAAAGCAGTCAGTTGCAGATTTCTATGAGGGTATACTATAGAAAATCGAAAGGAAGGATAATTGTTCTTGAAGCGTTTTTGTTATAACTTATTCAAAACAGTCAGCCAATCAGTGTACGTCAGGCACTCGTTCATTCTTCTGAACACCATATTAAGATCCATGATTCTAAAATGTCCTGTCAGGAGGAAGACGAAAAGGAGGAAGAGGAGGTGGAAGAAGAGGGAGGGGGAATGGAAGGTGTAAAAGATTTGTCAGGAGCAAGAGAAGGAGGAAGAGGAAGAGGAGGAAAAGAAGGGGATGAATGGAAGATTTAAACCGTTTGTCAGGAGGAAAAGAAAGAAAAAGAAGAGAAGGAAGAAGACGAAGAAGAGGAAGAGAAAGAGCAGGAGGAAGAGAAGTAAAAAAAAAGGAGAAAGAAAAGGAGGAGTGGAATGTTTAAAAACCTTTGTCAGGAGGAAGAGAGGAAGAGAAAGAAGATAAGGAAGAAGATGAAGAAGAAGAAGAGGAAGAGGTAAAGAAGTAGGAGGGAGCGAGAGGCATGTTTACTGACACTCTGAGCTCTCTTCATTAACTCTCAGCCTGATTAGTTTTTGCTCTTCTATCATTCACTTTTTTATCATCATTTGTCTGTCGCACCTCGTTCATTGATCACGTGCCTTTGTCCTCCTCCGTCTTGGCTAACGAGGCACCCTTGGGATCACGAAGCTGGCACTGTTTACTTGCGTGGCTCTCTAGACGGGGGTGATAGGGCTGATTGTGTGTGTGTGTGTGTGTGTGTGTGTGTGTGTGTGTGTGTGTGTGTGTGTGTTTGTATTTGTGTTTGTGTTGTGCCTGTATGTGTTTGGGGAGAGTTTCATTGTTCAACTAGTGTGTGTGTGTGTGTGTGTGTGTGTGTGTGTGTGTGTGTGTGTGTGTGTGTGTGTGTGTCTGCATCTTAAGGGCGCCACTTAGCGGGAGAGGTAGCGACGGGAGGGAGCGTGAAGAAACAAGGAATAGAAAGTAAAAGTGGCCATCATTTTATCTCTCAATCAGTCAGTTATTGTCACTCACTCACTCACTCACTCACTCACTCACTCACTCACCCGGTTATTCCCACAGATGGAATAAAGTTGCATCACATTTTTTAGTCCTTTCTCTTTTCTTTTTCTACTTTTCCCTTCCTTTCCCTTCCTTTTTTTTTAATTTAGTTCTATCCCTTCCAAATCTCCCTCACACATACATATAAAAGAAAAAACATCCAAACTGAATTTTCACTCTCCTAACTCTCTCTCTTGAAACTTTCATCTCTTCTTTTTCCCTTCCCTTCCATCCCATCTCCATCCCATCCCATCCCATCCCATCTAGTTCCATCCAACCCAAACGACACACACAAGGAAAAAAAATTAAGGAACAAAGCAAGAGAAAAAGAGAAAATACATCTAAACAATATTTATTCTTAAAAAAAAAGAGAGAGAGAGAGAGAGGGAAAAAGAGAAACACATCCAAACACACAACCTTTTCTCTCTCTGCAAACACACACACACACACACACACACACACACACACACACACACACACACACACACACACACACACACACACACACACACACCTTACTCACCTAACACAGCCTACAAAGCTTCCCACCTCACTTAACACAGCCCACATCATGCCTCGTGACTCCAGCATCCCGCAGCATCTCACGAGCGCATCACACACTACCAGCCCCGCCACGCCCCTCTGAATCGTATTCTGAAACGCCTCTGCGCCACACCTCCACTACTTTCTAAATGCTCTAGTTGAAGTTACACGGATTTTCAAGGGTGTTTTTTTTTACAGTTCTAGTGACAGATAAACAAAAATTGCAATATTAACAAGAGAAACAATATTGAGAACACGGCTAATCACATATTTTGGCTTTAAAAATAGTGGTGAAAGAGCAAACCGTTTCAGAATACGTGATTTTAAGGATGTTTTTACGGTTCAAGTGACAGATTAACAAAATTTTTACATGATCAACAGGAGAAACAACCTTGAGAACCCAACTAATCATCTCTGTGGCCTTAGAAAATAGTCGTGGTTAGGGAGCAAATCCTGGACACTCGGTAGACGCTCCGAATACGAGGAAGAGGGAAGCAAATAATAGGGAGATTACACAGTGACTCTGGCGAACATGAGTCTGCTCTCTTTGGGTCACATAAAGTACAATGAAGTTTATTGATCGTGTAGTGAGTGAGTAGCCGTGACCGTCGAGAGGAGGAGGAGGAGGAGGAGGTGGAGGGTGCCTGAGGGGTAGAGGTAGGGAGACGAGGGTAAAGAGACTAGGGAGGGTGAATGTTAAGGGGAGGTAAGGGAAGAAGGGGATGGCTAATACAAATTTGCAGGGTTAAGGAGTTGTATTCAAGGAGTGACAGGGTATGCTGAGGCTCCCTACACGTTGGGGAATGGGAAGGGGAAGAGTGGGGAATGTTTGGGGACGCAGGGGATGTCTAATAGAAGTTTGCAGGATTAAAAGCTTGGTATGGGGAGTGACTGGGATCCTACACGTTGGGGAATGGGGAAGGGAGAAGAGCAGGGAGTGTTTGGGGAGAAGCCTTAGAATTTCGTGGAGATTATTAAAATTTTTTCTGAGGTTTAAGGAAAGGGGAGTGCTTTCTTTACGTGATGGGGAGGGCTGGGGAAGATTCAATGCAAGAGGTAGAGGGAAAGAGTATAAAGTGGTAGTTTTAATGGGGATACAAGGGAATGGGGAGTGTTGGGGAGGGAGAGGCGTTGGAAGAGGGCAAAAGGGAGAGGAGAAAGGGAGATGGTGTAGAGAAATTGATGGGAGATGATAGGGTGGGATTGGATGAGAGGCGTGAGTGAGAGGAGAGGAAAGGGAGAGGAGAGGAGAAGAGAGGAGGTGAGGGGAGGGGAGGGGAGAGGAGGGGAGGGGAGTAAAGGAGAGTAAAAAAAGGAAGAAAAGAGCTCTCCCTCTCTCTCTCTCTCTCTCTCTCTCTCTCTCTCTCTCTCTCTCTCTCTCTCTCTCTCTCTCTCTCTCTCTCTCTCTCTCTCTCTCTCTCTCTCTCTCTCTCTTCATCTGGTAGTGACACACACCGTTTCTTTCCGAGTCAGGCTTTCACACACACACACACACACACACACACACACACACACACACACACACACACACACACACACAAACCTTTACTCTTTGTGCCTGTGTCCATAAATCCGCGTATCTGTGTGTGTCTGTCTGTTCGCATGTCTGTGTGTGTTTCCTCCTCCTTCAAGTTGCTGAAAGGAAAGGAGGAGGAGAAAAAAGGGAGTGGGTGGGGGGTGTGGGGGGGAAGATGTGCCTGTCTCTTCTTACTCTGAATGAAGACGTGTGGACAAACAGCTGTGTGTGTGTGTGTGTGTGTGTGTGTGTGTGTGTGTGTGTGTGTGTGTGTGTGTGTGTGTGTGTGCTTGTTTCATACTTCTTGTTAATTTATTTCCTTTTATTCTGTGCATATTTGTTTCTTTGTTTTGTCTCTTTAATTATTTCCTCCTCCTCCTCCTCCTCCTCCTCCTCCTCCTTTCTCTTCGACTTTATTTTTCCCTCTACATTTCACTTCAAAGCAAGTTATGAGGAAGGAAATACGTGTTAGAAGAGGAAGAGGAAGAGGAGGAGGAGGAAGAGGAAGAAGAAGAGAGGGGTCGTGTACAGATGGAGGAAGATAATATGGCAGAGAGAGAGAGAGAGAGAGAGAGAGAGAGAGAGAGAGAGAGAGAGAGAGAGAGAGAGAGAGAGAGAGAGAGAGGCCAATTCAGTGTCACGTCTCTTACTCATCCCTCCCTCTCTCACTTCTCTCCTTTTATTAATACTCTCACACTGGCAGAGAGAGAGAGAGAGAGAGAGAGAGAGAGAGAGAGAGAGAGAGAGAGAGAGAGAGAGAGATGATCTAACCAATGCCTACCCTTCTTTGTTATGGTGTGGATACTAGGGCGAGAGAAGAGGAGGAAAGGGAGAGGGAGAGTGAAGAGAGGGGAGGGAGAGGGGAAGTGTCAGGGTGCCAGGAGAGCCGCGTGCCATCTGGGGGCGCCTTAGGGGTCGTCTCTTAGGGGCAGTAGTGTGGTGCCCTTAAGATCCAGGTGCGAGGGGACAGGTGAGCGTAACCCTTTCTCTGGTATAGTCATTTGTTATTATTAATGGCACTGTAAGGAATTGTTTGTATTAGCTGACAGATAGATAGACAGAAAGAGTTTTGTATGGGCGGATATACAGAAAGATAGGATTTCGGATGGACAGACAGACAGACAGAAAGACAGATTTTTGCATGAGGCTGACAGAAAGACAGGGTTTTGGATGGACAGACAGACAGACAGACAGAAAGACATATTTTTTTTGCATGACAGATCGACAGAAAGACATAAATTACTCGTATTTACGTGGAAAGATCGACAGAAAGACATACATTACTCGTATTTACGTGGATAGATTGACAGAAAGACAGATTTTCTTACATAGACAGACAGACGGACAGAAAGACAGATAGAAAGAAGTTATTTTATTGTACTTTTCTGGAAGTTTATTTCTCTCTCTCTCTCTCTCTCTCTCTCTCTCTCTCTCTCTCTCTCTCTCTCTCTCTCTCTCTCTCTCTCTCTCTCTCTCTCTCTCTCTCTCATCTGTTTCAAGTTATAGCAGTGGACAAAATTAATACATGGCCTCACCTGTGCTACACCTGTCCTTGCCTCGGAGTTGCTAGGAGGGATTTTATTGTTCTGTTTGTTTTCAGGTTTATTTCTGTGTGTTGCTTTGCGAGGTGCTGGGTAAGAAGTGTTAATTGATCGTCTCACCTGTGCTACACCTGTCCTTGCCTTGAGGGAGTTGCTAGGAGGGAACTTCTTAGCATCGTTTTATGAGGAAAAGAGACGTTTTGTTGCCTAAAAGAGTCAGTTTTCCATATTTTCGACATTGATTTACGGGGAATGTAAAAATAAAAATAATAATTACCTTTTTTTACTTTGTCGGTATAGAAAATTGAAATACAAGTAAAAAAAAACTGAATACCTTATATTTAACTTTCCTATAATGACAAAGTAAGGAAAAATCAAACTGCAATACCCTTTCACTTTTATATACCGCCAGAGAGAGAGAGAGAGAGAGAGAGAGAGAGAGAGAGAGAGAGAGAGAGAGAGAGAGAGAGAGAGAGAGAGACCCAAACAATGACACCAACACGGCATTTCCCCACAGACCAAACAGTCACACGAGGAAGGGAAGGGAAGGGAAGGGAGGGAGTCAAGGGAAGCAACAATACACACGGTCATTTTAGCCCCGGGACAAGAGGCACCCGAGACGCGGCGCCCCTCCAGACTCCTGGAGAGGCGGGAGCGATGCAACACAGGGCTGGTCTTGGCTGTCACCCGCCCGAGCACCGCCCCTCTTGTTTCCCACCTTGCCTTGCCTTTATAAACACTGGGGTCTGCATCACGGGGAGAGAGAGAGAGAGAGAGAGAGAGAGAGAGAGAGAGAGAGAGAGAGAGAGAGAGAGACAGATGTATCCTAAAAAGAGAGACATAACAGACAGTATCAGAAATCAGAAAGAGAGATAAACACACACACACACACACACACACACACACACACACACACACACACACACACACACACACACACACACACACACACACACACACAGGCAGAACAAGCAGCATCAGACCTATTGTCCCTTACTAGGTTGTGTGTTGACCTGTGCTATTTAATTCAAAGTGAGAGATGTGGTAAGATATAGCATTGCGTAAGAGGAGGAGGAGGAAGAGGAGGAGGACTAAGGAGATGGAAGAGGAGGAGGAAGATGACAGGGGTATCTATTGCACAGGTAATGCATAAAAGGAGGAGGAGGAAGAGGAGGAATTGAGGGCAGAAGCCAGGAGGATATGAGGTAACAAAAAAATGAGGAGGAGGAGGAAGAGGGAGAGAGAGAACGAGGAAGAGGAGGAACATGACTAGAAGAAATTAGGGGAGGAGGAGGAGGAGGAAGAGGAAGAGGACAGGGATACGAAGGACAGGAGGAAACAAAGGAAGGAAGAGAAGAAAACAAGGAAGAGGAATAGAATGACTAGAAGTGACCACGAGGAAGAAAAGGAGGAGGAGGAGGAGGTGGTGGTGGTGGTGGTGGTGGTGGTGGTGGTGGTGACAGTGACACGTCGAAATGTAATATTTTTTTGAGGATTTCCAGGAGTGTCCAGTCACGAGGGGTGGACGAGGAGGTGAGGGAGAGCGGGAGGGGGTGATGAGGGGGCGGGAAGAGGATAGTTGTCGCCCTGGCCACGTAATCTGGCGCCTCTCCCCTCCCTTTCTCCTCTCTGATACTCCCTCTCTTCTCCAGATCTCTGCCTCACTTAGACAAACATAAATAAATAGATAGATTAGATTGAAAAAAGATAAGTAGATGGATTAGATTAGAAAAAAGAATGAATGAATAGATGAAGGAAGGAAGGGAAGAAAGATAAAAAAAATTGGTAGATAGATAAATAGATAGAAAAGTTGATAAAAATAGTTTTCCTGACCACAACGAAAGAACATATAAAGTTAAAACCGATATCAATTTTCTGATGCAACTGAGAGAGAGAGAGAGAGAGAGAGAGAGAGAGAGAGAGAGAGAGAGAGAGAGAGAGAGAGAGAGAGAGAGAGAGAGAGAGAGAGAGAGAGAGAGAGTTAATGTTATCAGTGTTACCAATTGTCAACCACATGATACAAACCAAGCCCCATAATGCAACACAACCTCAAAAACAAGACACGAACCCCCCCATCACCCCCACCCCCCACCCCTCCAACCCCCCTCCATCACCTGTGCACCTGACTGACTCACCTGTCTCCCCCATCACCACGCCCCCTCTCCCTCACCTCTCCCCTCTCCTCCCCACTCTCTCCCCTCACTCTGATTCTCCCTCATATCTAAATCGACCTTTCACTCACGCATCCCCTCCTCCTCCTCCTCCTCCTCCTCCTCCTCCTCCTCCTCCTCCTCCTCCTCCTCCTCCTCCTCCTCCTCCTCCTCCTCCTCCTCCTCCTCTCGGAAAGTCCATATTGCTTCTTGCTTTGTAATTATGAAGGAAAATTGAAACCTATTGTCCATAAATCGTGTGACCCTTTTTTTTTTTAGGATTATTAGAAGAGAAATAAAGGGAAATAAAGTGAAGGAAGGGAAAAAAGGGAGGAAATAATAATGAGGTGACACTGTGTGGGGTTAGTCTTGCTCTTGTGTGTGTGTGTGTGTGTGTGTGTGTGTGTGTGTGTGTGTGTGTGTGTGTGTGTGTGTGTGTGTGTACGGAAATGAGGGGACAGGGCAGCCATTACTCATGATTTCCTCACAGACCACCACCACCACCACTACTACTACTACTACTACTACTACTACTACTACTACTACTACTACTACTACTACTACTACTACTACTACCGCCACCACCACTACCACCACCACCACCACCACCACCACCACCACCATCTCTATTGCCTCGCGTTTGCCAAAGAGACGTGTGTGCCAAAAGAGAGAGAGAGAGAGAGAGAGAGAGAGAGAGAGAGAGAGAGAGAGAGAGAGAGAGAGAGAGAGAGAGAGAGAGAGAGAGAGAGATTACACTTACCTCACGATTTCCTCTACCTGTATTCTCTCTCTCTCTCTCTCTCTCTCTCTCTCTCTCTCTCTCTCTCTCTCTCTCTCTCTCTCTCTCTCTCTCTCTCTCTCCACGTGAAGGAAAAATTATTGCAATAATTTGTGTTCATGTTCGTCCCCTCCTCCTCCTCCTCCTCCTCCTCCTCCTCCTCCTCCTCCTCCTCCTCCTCCTCCTCCTCCTCCTCCTCTCACACCTTCCAAGAATCACATGGTCTGTCAATAATTAAGTTAAGAAACATGACAGTAATTTTTCACAAACCTGCGGGAGAGTGGAGCGTCAGAAGGAGGAGGAGGAGGAGGAGGAGGAGGAGGAGGAGGAGGAGGAGGAGCTGACCACTGAAACTTAATCTTTGTGTTTAGTTTCGTGTTTCCCTTTCCTTTTTTTCTTTTTTTTTCTTGTCTTGTTTTGTTCATTACCTGTTTTGTTTGTTATTGTTGTTATTTCTGTTATTTTGTTGTTGTTGTTGTTGTTGTTGTTGTTTTTGTTGTTGTTGATGATGATGTTGATGTTGCCAGTTTTCTCTTTTTTTCCTCTTCCTCTTCCTCTTTTTTCTTCTTTGCAATCTCATATTCAAAGGTTTTCCTGTTTATTTTTCCCTCCTTTCTTTCATCTCCCTTTTTCCACTCAATTTTCAGTTCCTCCTCTCCTTTATCTCTTTCTCTCTCGACATCACGTTCTTTCCTCTCCTCCTTCCCAGTAACCTTCCTCCTCTCTCCTTTTCATCTCTACAAGCCTCCTTCCCTCCATCCTTCTCTCATTCCTTCCCTCCTCCTTCCCTCCCTCCTCTCCTCCACCACCCTCTTTCTCTCCTGTCTCCTAATGTCTCTACCTTTTTTTAATCCTTTTTTTCCTCCGACTTTTTCTACCTGCCTTCCACCTCTCTCCATCCCTCCCTCCCTCCCTCCATCCCTCCTTCCTCTTTCTCCTCATTCATCCCTTCCTTCTTTCTTCCCAAGTTTCTTATGTCAGTGTCAAGAGTCCTGAATTTGCCATGTTTGTCCTCCTCCTCCTCCTCCTCCTCCTCCTCCTCCTCCTCCTCCTCCTCCTCTTCCGTCTTTTTTAGCATAGAACTTGGATGCTCTGCGTGGTGAGGAGGAGGAGGAGGAATGAAAGAATGAAGGAAGGTGAGGAAGGCACGAAAGTGAAGAAAGAGAGGGAGGAGGAGAAAGGTTTAGAATAGAGGAGGAGGAGGAGGAGGAGGAGGAGGAGGAGAACAAGAAGGTGGAGGAGGAGGAGGACAGAACAGGAATGTGTCTAGTGCTGTGTAAGTGTTTTGATGTGTGTGTGTGTGTGTGTGTGTGTGTGTGTGTGTGTGTGTGTGTGTGTGTGTGTGTGTGTGTGTGTGTGTGTAGGGAATGCATAGTGTTCAGTCGTGTCATTGGGGATAAGTGTAGTAAAGAAGAGGAGGAGGAAGAGGAGGAGGAAGAAGAGGAGGAAGAGGAAGAGGTGGTGGAGGAGAGGAGGAAAGAAAAGGGAAGAGAGTGAAGAGAAGAGAAGGAAGCGAAGAGGACAAGCAGAGAGAGAGAGAGAGAGAGAGAGAGAGAGAGAGAGAGAGAGAGAGAGAGAGAGAGAGAGAGAGAGAGAAAACAGAGGAAAGTAAACATAAACAGACGGAAAAAAGAATAAAGAGGAAAGCAAAGAAAGACAAAAGCAGGAGATGAAAAGATAAAGAGAACACACGAAAAAGTAAACGAGGAAAGGTAAATGAACGAGAGAGAGAGAGAGAGAGAGAGAGAGAGAGAGAGAGAGAGAGAGAGAGAGAGAGAGAGAGAGAGTTCCGAAGGCAATTAATGACATCGTGAACCGCAAACTGATTATTACTGATTCAGATGCTTGTGTCCTCCCCCCTCCCCTCTCCCCCTTCCTCTCCCCTCCCTCCCTCTTCTTCCCCTTCCTTCACCTGCCTTCTCTTCTTCTCTTCCTATCTTCTCTTTCAGTCCTTTCCTCCTTTCTTCCTAAATTTCCTCCCATTCTTTCCTTTTTCTTTTCCCTCCTCAGTTATTTTTTTCTTTCCTTCCCATCCTTTTTTCTTATCCTCTTCCCTATTCCTTCTCTTCTCTCCTCTCCTCTCTTTTTCTCTTTTCCTTTCATCCCTCTTTCCTCCTCCCCTTCTGTGTCTCTTTCCCTTTTCCTCCTCTTCCTCCTCCACACTTTACATGTATACGACTTTTCTCTCTCTCTCTCTCTCTCTCTCTCTCTCTCTCTCTCTCTCTCTCTCTCTCTCTCTCTCTCTCTCTCTCTCTCTCTCTCTCTCTCTCTCTCTCTCTCTCTCACCTCCCTATCCGTCTCCCTTCTACCTCCTTCCTTCTATTTCCCCTCCCCTCTTTCTCTTCTCCCTATTCCTCACCAGTCTCCTCTTTCCTCTTGTTTCCTCCTCTCTTTAATTCTCCCTCTTCCCCTTCGTCTTCTCCTTCCCCTTTCCTCTTCTTCTTCTTTACTCTCAGACTTTATCAATTTAATCGCTAAGGTGGTTTTGCATTATTTATTACCCAACTTCCTCCTCCTCCTCCTCCTCCTCCTCCTCCTCCTCCTCCTCCTCCTCCTCCTCCTCCTCCCTTGGGTTCTCCGGCACGTGTTTCCGATTTCCCTCAAGTAATTCTGGGACTTGACTTAAAGGAGGAGGAGGAGAAGGAAGAAGAGGAAGAAGAAGAGGAGGAGGAGGAGGAGGAGGAGGAGGAGGAGGAGGAGGTGATGTTAAGCTATTTGTGTAATAACATACGCGTCTTCTAACTTTTCTTCTTTTTCTTCCTCCTCCTCCTCCTCCTCCGCCTCCTCCTCCTCCTCCTCCTCCTTTGTTTCGTGTTGTGGGAGCGAGTTTGGAATTAAAAGGTGTCTTTCATCCTCTAATTCATTGGTTGTGTTTGGCTGGGATGGATTTTCTGTCTTTTTTTTTCTTTTTCTTTTTTCTTTTCCTTTTTTTTTTGTGGGAAAGGGTGGGGAGGTGATTGAGGGGGAGGGAAGTTGATTGGGGGTGTCTGGGATTGTTGTGGTTGTGGTGGTGGTGGTGGTGGTGGTGGTTTGTTTATTTTTGTCATTGTTTTCTCTTTTGTTTGTCTTCATAATTGTTGTTGTTGTTGTTGTTGTTGTTGTTGTTGTTGTTTGTTTGTTTGGTTGGTTCTTGTGTTTACTTCCTTCCTTTCTTCTGTTTTTCTTTTTCTTCTTCTTCTTCTTCTTATTATTATTATTATTATTATTATTATTATTATTATTATTTTTATTATTATTATTATTATTATTATTATTATTGTTGTTGTTGTTGTTTTTCCTCTACTTTTTCATCCTCCTCGTTGTATTTGCTATCGTTTCATCATTATTTTTCTCCTCCTCCTCCTCCTCCTCCTCCTCTTCTTCTTCTTCTTCTTCTTCTTCTTCTTCTTCTTCTTCTTCTTCTTCCTCTTCCTCTTCCTCTTCCTCTCCCCCGCGTCTCAAGAATGGCATCTTAGTTGCTTACTTTCTTCTTCTCTTCATCTTCTGTCTCTGAAATTTTGCGCCATCAAGAAAGAATTTTAATTAACCAATTTAGTTTCTCTTTTTTTCATCCCTTACTTTCTTCACCCTTTCTTGCTTCCTGCCTCTTTGCCTCCTCTTCTTCTTCTTCTTCTTCTTCTTCTTCTTCTTCTTCTTCTTCTTGTTCTTCTTGTTGTTTTTCTTGTTCTTGTTTTATTTATTACTGTTCCTCTTCTTTTGTTTCTTCTTTTCTTCTTCTTCTTCTTTTTCTTCTTCTTCTTCTTCTTCTTCTTCTTCTTCTTCTTCTTCTTCTTCTTCTTCTTCTTCTTCTTAGTCCTCCTCCTCGCTTACTCCTCTCCCTTACTTTATTTATCTTTTCTTGCTTCCTGCCTCTTCTTCTTCTTCTTCTTCTTCTTCTTCTTCTTCTTCTTCTTCTTCTTCTTCTTCTTCTTCTTCTTCTTCTTCTTCCTCCTCCTCCTCCTCCTCCTCCTCCTCCTCCTCCTCCTCCTCCTCCTCCTCCTCCTCCTCCTCCTCCTCCTCCTCCTTCTCTTCTTCTTCCTCTTCCTCCTCCTTCTCCTTACTGTTTCAATGTCAATATTTACGCATTATCAGTGAAAAGGAAGAGGCGGAGGAGGAGGAGGAGGAGTGACAGAAGGGAGAGGGGGGCCACTGTTTGTCTCCCTCAACCCCCTCCCTCCTTCCCACTCACCACCCTCCCACCCCCCACCCCTCCATTAATGACAACCTTTCTTTTCCTCCCTCCCTCCCTCCTCCTCCCTCCATCTCCTTCCCTTCTTAACTCTCTCCCTCCTCTCTTCCACTGTTCAATCTCTCCTTCCGCCGTATGTCTTGCTAATCACCCTAATCTCCCTTCTTCCTTGTTTTGGGGTGAAATGTGTGTTTTATGCTAACTTGTTCCTTGTTATTTAAGCAAGTTTTTTTTTTTCTTTTTTTCTTTTTTTCTTTGTTTAATTTTCTGTTTTTCTTTTTTCCTTTTTTTTCTCTCTCCGTCTTTCTCTCTCCTTTATTTGATTTATTCCCCGTGTCCCGTCTTTCCTGTTTCTTTCGGTCCTCCTCCTCCTCCTCCTCCTCCTCCTCCTCCTCCTCCTCCTCCTCCTCCTCCTCCTCCTCCTCCTCAAGTCTTCATTTTCGCCTCTTCCTCCTTCTCCTTTTATCTGTTTTTTTTTTCTTTTTCGTCACCCTTTTGTTTATTCTTGCAGTCTCCTCCTTTTTTTTTTGTTGACACCCTTTCATCCTCCTCGTCCTTCTCTTCCTCCTCCTCCTCCTCCTTCTCCTCCTCCTCCTCCTCTTCCTCGTACACAAGTCTTAGTGATAGATGATGTAATACCTTTTGTTGTCAAGAGTAAAAGCCATAAAACTGCAGACGCACACAATAACAATGAAAAGAATGGCAGAGAATTTTACACCTGTTACCTCTTAAGAGAAAATCATAGGTTATAATCATGCCTTTGTATTTAATGATGAAACTCAACACATGAACACAATACTGATGAAGGAGAAAGGAAATGGAATGCCAGATTATTGTTGCAGTTTGGGGAGACTCCTGCATCGTGTATCCTTCCTCCCTTTGGACACCTGGACTGCTTCATGGATACTACACCTACTGCTGCAGTGGTCATCTGTTACATTGTGTATACCTTCAAATTTTCACTTATCCTTCAATATTTTGACTATCGCTTCGGATCCTTTTCTGGGACCGGCATCTCAGTGGGCTTTTTTTTTTTTTCTCTCTCTCTTTTTCTTCTCCCTTGGCCGGTGTCCCTCCTACCTAAATAAATAAAAGTAATTGTTCTTTAATTAACTCTTACTGGTCTGGCCGTCTTTTGTCAGCTCTTATAGCATTGTAGAAATTGTTTGCATCGAGACGCAGGAACGAAAACAGAGAATGGGAAGATAATAGTCCTTTATTTTCGTACACTACAGAAATAGCACGGAAAAGAGAGAGAGAGAGAGAGAGAGAGAGAGAGAGAGAGAGAGAGAGAGAGAGAGAGAGAGAGAGAGAAAGTGGTCTAAAAAATTATAGGTGGGGAACATTTCTCCAGCAATAAAGGGTTAACAAAAATTTTTCATAGTTGATGTAATACCTTCCTAATTTAACGTGAAACCCAACAAGCAACACATATAACGCAACACCGATAAGAAAACGAGCATCTGAACTTACATTTTAACCTAACCTAACCCAACCTCACCTAACTTAACCTAACTTAACCTAATCTAACTTAACCTGACCTTACCTCACCTAACCTAACATAACCTAACCTAACCTAATCTAACCTAACATACACTTTAACCTAACCTAACCCAACCTCACCTAACTTAACCTAACTTAACCTAATCTAACTTAACCTGACCTTACCTCACCTAACCTAATCTAACCTAACCTAACTTAACCTAACCTCACCTAACTTAACGTAACTAACCTAACCTAACCTAACCTTGAACACCTCATAAAGAAAAATCACACGCCATTCCAAACCCTCACATATGAAGCAAAATACCCTTTAACCCTTAGACAGCACAACCACCACCACCATCACAACCACCATCACCACCGATACCACCATTACGAAGCTCAAGAGGCATAGTAAAAGTCAGCAGCACAGTACCTGACGCGGCGAGGAGGGTTAATAACGCTCCATCAACGCTGTACCGCCGCTCTATCACTCACGCGCATCGTATCAAAAACCTATTAGGATTTTGGATAATTCTCTTCACCTGTGTTTACCTGCAAGTGGCTGGCTTACCTCCACCTGGCCGAGCAGCCGCTATCTGATGGGACGAGACTCGCGTGCCACGTATAAATACCCTGAATGGTGGATGAGAGAGAGAGAGAGAGAGAGAGAGAGAGAGAGAGAGAGAGAGAGAGAGAGAGAGAGAGAGAGAGAGAGAGAGAGAGAGAGAGAGAGAGAGAGGGTGTGGTGGTATTGAATAAGCAATGTGCTTGAAAATATACAAAAAAACTTAGTTATTTACACGTGTTCTTAAAGAGAGCGAGAGCGAGAGAGAGAGAGAGAGAGAGAGAGAGAGAGAGAGAGAGAGAGAGAGAGAGAGAGAGAGAGAGAGAGAGAGAGAAAATCAAACACCCAAACAATATTTACATTATCTCTTTCCAGTTTCTCTCACTACCTTATCCACCCATTCTACCAGAGAGAGAGAGAGAGAGAGAGAGAGAGAGAGAGAGAGAGAGAGAGAGAGAGAGAGAGAGAGAGAGAGAGAGTTCAATCACCCCCCCGTCCACCTACCCAAACACCAACCAACACATCAAAATTACCCCTGTTTGGTTTTTTAGTCACGGAATCATAATTTTTCCCCAAGAAGTAATGCTGGAGAAGCAAGTCTTGATTTATGAAGTAATGGGAGGGAGGGGAGGAGAGAGGGGTGAGGGCGTGGGCGTATGGGACAGGTGTGTGAGTCTGTGGGGGGAAGGGGGAGGGGTATTTTAGGGCCAAAGGTGATTAGTGATCCCTGGTTGCGTTTGATCGCGAGGGAAGAAGAGGTGAAAGAAGGCAAAGATCAAGGTTACTGATGCTTGAGGAGGAGGAAGTGGAGGAGGAGGAGGAGGAGGAAGAGGAGGAGGGGGAGTAATGGATAGAAGAGGAGTCGGTGGTGGTTAATGGGGAAGAGGAGGAGCAGGTGAGGGAGGGAGAGAAGGTTGAGGAGTGAGGGATAGAGAAGGAAAAAGGAGAAGAAAGAGGAATAGGAGGAGGAGGAGGAGTAGAAAGTAGAGGAAGGAGGAGATAGTGGTTGTGGTGGTAGTGGTGAAGGACGAGGGGGAGGAGAAGGAGTATGAGGCAGGGGAGGAAGACGAGAGGAGGACTAATAGGGAGTAGAGAAGGAGGAGGAGGAGGAGGTAGTGGTAACGAAGATGAGGAAGGGGAAGGAATAACATCAGAGAAATGAGTAGGATGAGAGAAAATAACAAGAATTAAAAAGAAACAAAGTAGGAGGAGTAAGAGGAGGAGGAGGAGGAGGAGGAAGAAAAGAAGAAGAAAAAGAAGAAGAAGAAGAAGAAGAAGAAGAAAGAGAGAAAACGAAATGTAAGAAAACAAAAATAAAAAACAAAAAACCGAAATGAAAAACAGGAATTAAATAATAGAAAAGAAAAAAATAAACAGTGAAAAAAGAAAGAAAAAACAAAACAAACGAGAGAGGAATGCGGTGGAGGAGGAATGCAAGAAATTATGATAAAGAAAAAAAAAAAAAAAAGAAAAAAGCAGGAATATTTGGCAGCGGTGAAGTAGATGAGGAAACAAGGGAGGAGGAGGAGGAGGAGGAGGAGGAGGAGGAGGAGGAGGAGAAGGAGGAGGAGGAGGAGGAGGCGGTGTCCATGAAAGTGCCTTGGAGGTGTTAAAAGTGTCCCGCGTAGGTTCTTAAGAGTGTTTTGTATTTATTATTAAGAGTCAGCTGCCAGGAGGAGGAGGAAGAGGAGGAGGAGGAGGAGGAGGTGTGAGATTGGAGAAGAAGAGGGGAAGAAGGAAGCCACTTAATTTTCCGTCACTATGATTTTTATTTATTTATTTATTTATTTTATCATTTTCGTATTTTATTGTATTTATTGTATTTTTTTTTTTTTTTTTTTGGGGGGTTGGAAATTAAATCATGTTAAAAAAAAATCAGGCCAAAATTCATCTTTGATCCATCCTTAGTGGTTAAATTTGTCTTATATTTTGACATTTAATTATTTTTTTGTTTAACTTTTTATATTTTATTTACGTTTTTTATTTACTTTTTTTTTATTGTTTGGAGAAGGAATATTTTTTTTTGTCTATTTTATTCAATGTTTATTTTCTTACCGTTTTGTTTCCTATCTTGTATTTTTCCTTTTTCTTTATTAGTGTGTCTTATTTTATTTATTATATATTTTCTTATTCCTCATCATTTCCTTCCTCGTATTTTGTATTTTTATCTTTTCATTCATTGGAAGCTGAGTAACCTTGCTCAGAGAGAGAGAGAGAGAGAGAGAGAGAGAGAGAGAGAGAGAGAGAGAGAGAGAGAGCTGCAGTTGGGACTAGATGGCCCCGCTGCTCGCTTCCTCTCCCACGGCGGCGGCGATGGTGGTGGTGGCCCTGATAGTGGTGATGGTGGCTGAGGTTGTGGTGGTGGCGGCAGCGCCCCTGGGGTTCTAGTGCCGCCCCGGGGCTCCTGTGGCCTCTGCGGCGGGAGGTCACTGGCCTTCGTCTGTCAAATTCACTTACTTTCTCTTCTTTATCAAATTTCTTCTCTTTATTAGTTTATTTTATTTATTTTCCTTCGTTCGTAGAGTTAAAATAATGACAAATTTGGAAGATTGAGGGTGAGTCTCTCTCTCTCTCTCTCTCTCTCTCTCTCTCTCTCTCTCTCTCTCTCTCTCTCTCTCTCTCTCTCTCTCTCTCTCTCTCTCTCTCTCTCTCTCTCTCTCTCGTGTGGTTGTTTCGTGTAATTTACCTCAAGAGAGTTTAATGAATGGTCTCTTAATTTTGCTCTAAGAATTCCAGGTTGTGTGGATTTGTAACTCTCTCTCTCTCTCTCTCTCTCTCTCTCTCTCTCTCTCTCTCTCTCTCTCTCTCTCTCTCTCTCTCTCTCTCTCTCTCTCTCTCTCTCTCTCTCTCTCTCTCTCTCTCTCGACGCCGGAGGAAAAATGTTCACTGGAGATGTTATTAATTTCATGACTGGTTGACTCATGGCTATTAGAGGAGGAAGAGGAGGAGGAGGAGGAGGAGGAAAAAGTTGGAGGATAGAGGGAGGGAAGCAAGAGACGAAAGAGGAAGAGGAGAAGATAAGAAAAAGAAAAAAAGGGGGGAGGGAGGAAGAAGAAAAAGGAGTGAGGAAGGAAGAAGAAGAAGAAGAAGAAGGAGGAGGAAGGAAGAAGAGGAGGAGGAGGAAGAAGAGGGCGATGTCACCTTTTTTTTTCCCTTGAGGTGAACGAAATGAGATGAGTCAGAGGTTCTTTAATTATGTCCAATTCAGGTGACGTGAGACGATGACAGGTGTGTGTGTGTGTGTGTGTGTGTGTGTGTGTGTGTGTGTGTGTGTGTGTGTGTGTGTGTGTGTGTGTGTGTCAGGTGGTTTCCTTTATAATTCACGCATTTTTTTTATGATTAGATTATGATATAGATTGTGTGGTTAAAAATAGATGTCTGTATGTATGTATGTATGTATGTATGTATGTATGTATGTATGTATGTATGTATGTGTGTGTATGTATGTATCAGTGTATCTCTGTGTATCTTCATAAGGTAATGGACTTGGGAATAAGTATGATATGGATGGTGAAGTATATATATTTATGTATGTATATGTGTGTGTGTGTGTGTGTGTGTGTGTGTGTGTATGATGCGAGAGTTAAATTTAATCCCGTCACGAGGAGGCTGACCAGCTGTTGAGAGAGTGAGATGACGGAACACCTCCCCCCCTCTAACCCCCTCCTCTATCGCTATCCATTCCCCTCCCCCGCTCTACCGCTATCCATCCTCCCCCTCCTCCCATCTCTCCTCCCATTCCCCCTCTCACCTGCCAGCCTCCTTTCCCCTCTTCCTTCCATAATTTCCTCTTTTAATATTCCTTTTCTGCTTTTGTTTCCTCTTTTCTCTCTTCTTTCTCTTCGTTTATTTATTTTTTTCCTTATTTACTTCACTTATTTTAGTTTTTTTTTACCTTTACCTTATCTAACCTTACCTGACCTAACCTGACCTGACCTGACCTTACCGTATTTTATCTTACCTGCCTACCTCACCTTGTCTAACCTTACTCTCTCTATATTACCTTACGTTACCTTACCTTCATCCCCAATCTTCACCTTTCTCCTCCTCCTCCTCCTCCTCCTCCTCCTCCTCCTAACCCATCACCCACCTTTCTCTCCACCTACTTTCATCCACATGCCCCCAACGCCCTTCCATCCACCTCTGCCTCTTTTCACCCCTATCACTCCTCATTACTTCCCTCCCCTAGCAGCAAAGATTGAGCAGTGTGGCAGAAAGGAGGTCAGTAATGCAGAAATATTGAACAGTCTAGGAGAAAGTAAAGATAGAACATAATAACGGGAGAAAATGAGTAGGATAGCAGGAAAAGGGGAGAATAATAAAGATAAGCATAATATTAGGAAAAACTGAATGGATTAACACAAAAGATGGAACAGATTAGCAGGTAAAGGACAGAATAACAG
>NC_087172.1:2312500-2327500 GCF_035594125.1 Scylla paramamosain | reverse complement strand
GGGAGAAGGAAGAAGTGTACATGGGAAAAAAGCAGGAAAGGGGAAGAAAAATGGATGGAAGGGAAGGGAGAAATGAGAAAAGGAAGATGGGAAATGGGAGGGAAAGAGGGAGAGGTGAATGAGGAAGGGAGTGAAAGGAGAGTAGATGGAGGAGGAGAGAGGAATATGGGAAGCAGTGAAAGGAAGGAATGGAAGATGACGAAGATGAAACGTTAGTCATCTCCTCCTCCTCCTCCTCCTCCTCCTCCTCCTCCTCCTCCTCCTCCTCCTCCTCCTCCTCCTCCTCCTCCTCCTCCTCTTCTTCGTTGCGTGAAGGACAGAAATATTTGTCTTCTTTTTCTTCAAAGAGACTTAAAGGAGATACCTCGCAATCCGTTTTCTTTGTAGTGTTAGTTCTGGTAATCACTGTTTGTTTGTGTATCTCTCTCTCTCTCTCTCTCTCTCTCTCTCTCTCTCTCTCTCTCTCTCTCTCTCTCTCTCTCTCTCTCTCTCTCTCTCTCTCTCTCTCTCTCAAATATGAAAGGGAACGCAAATACGAAAGGAAAAACTACAAGATTAACGGACAGAAGTGAAGGCAGAACAGGAGAGAAGGAAAAAAATGATAGAATGAGAGAAGGGAATAAGATTGAAGAGAGGGATAAAGTAGGATAAAGGGTAAAGGTATGAAAGAGACAACGAGAAGAGAAGAAAATTGAACGAAGGAAGGAAATACAGAGATGAGAAGAGAGATAAGGAGATTTAAGAAAGGAAGGAAAAGAAAAGGATAAAGAACGTAGAAAATGCACGTAGAGGAATAAGAAGAAAAGAAGGAAAATGAAGAAAAGAAGCTAGTCAGCGAAACAGACATACAAACAGACACACAAACCAAAGACAATAGGAGAAAGCGTAACAGAAAACTGAATAGAGAGAAAGGAGATGATTGATAAAGAAAAGTAAACACAGTGGAAGAAGAGGAGGAATTATAAGAAGATAAGTAGAAATTAATGAAACTACACCTTACAATCAAGGAAACAGAGACAGACAGACACAAATTGAGCATAAGAAGTGTTTTGACAGACAACTGTGGAGAGTGAGGGAGTAATTGAAGGTTCAGGTGGTAAGGGTGTGTGGTATTGAGTGTGTGGCATTGTTACACCTCCACCAACCCACCCAAACCCACCCTAGCCCACTCTAAGCCCAGGGACACGACGCGTTCTTAAGGGGCGTGGCTGTACTACTGAAGGAGGCAGGTGAAGGAGAGTGGAGGAGGGTGAAGGAGGTAACAGTAACGCGCTAAGTGGAGGATAAAGGTGAAGGAGATGAGGGAGAACAGTGAAGCAGTGAGGTAAATGAAGAGAGGACATAAGCAGCTACTGATAAACGAGAAACAAGGAAGTGAGATGAAGGAGAAGTTGAGAAATTAGATGAAGGAGAGAAGAAAGGGTTGATAGATGAGTGAAAGTGAAGAATGGGCAGAGTATTGAGGAAGTGAAAGGTAAGGAGGTGATGAAAAATGAGGCAAGATAAAGGTGAATGAGGAGGAAGAGGAGGAAGAAGTAGATGAAAGCAAGATCAAATGAACGACGGTGGAATAAACAGGAAGGAAAGAAAGGAAGGAAGGAATACTGAACTGCTGATGTGGAGGATGAAAAAAAGGAAGAAATAGTTTGGAGAAAATAAAAGAGAGAAGGAAATGAATGACACAAAAGAGAAGGGAAAAAGGAATAAAGACAAAAAAAGGAGAAAAATAACAGAAACGAAGGAAGAAAAGTAACTGACACAAAGAAGAGAGAGAATTAAAGCAAAACAAAAGAAGAAAAGAAAAAAAATGAAAAAAAAAAGAAAAGACTCAGAGAAGGAAGGGGTGAAAGAAACACCAATAAGACGAAGAAGAGAGAGAGAAAAAAATAAAGGAAAACAAAAGAAAGAAAGAAAAGGGGAAAACACACAAAAACAAAGGCAAAGAGTAAAGAGGGAAGAGAAGGAATGACAAAAGAAGGAAAAAACAAAAAAAAACAATAAGACGAAGAGAAAAAAATCAAACAAAACAAAACAAAAGGAAGAGAAAAACTAACAGAAAAAAAAGAAAAAAAGAAGGAAAGAAGGCAGAGAGAGAGAGAGAGAGAGAGAGAGAGAGAGAGAGAGAGAGAGAGAGAGAGAGAGAGAGAGAGAGAAAAGGACACTAAAAGAAAAATGTGAACTTAAAGGTGTGTTCATTTGTAATTTTTCGCGTCATAACATCTTGAAATTTCCACCTCCAATTTCTTTCCCTAAAATCACACCGAATTATCTGCAGGAATCATCTCACCCTCTCCTTGTTATCAAGAGACGCCAGGGTGTGAATGCACGGGAGAGAGAGAGAGAGAGAGAGAGAGAGAGAGAGAGAGAGAGAGAGAGAGAGAGAGAGAGAGAGAGAGAGAGAGAGAGAAATGGGTGGATGCCTGGTTTTCATTGCGTATTTTACATTTTTTTTTTCATTTTCTTGTTTCTTTTCTGATCTTTTCCTCCGACAGCAAGTACCACCACCACCACCACCACCACCACCACTACTTCCAACACTACTACGTTAGGCCTGTTCGTGAATAAACCTATAAAAAAATCCTTAAATCAACTACATTTAGGCATTCGAATAAAATAAAATATATCTAACATAAATGAGAGCTAAAAAAGAAAAGAAAAAGGGAAACGAATACAGTAAAGGGAGAGTAAAAGATAAAGAAGATAAGAATTAAGGAATTACAGGGAGGAGATGAACAAGATAAGAAGAAAAAGCGACATTAACAGACACAAATAAAGAAGATAATTAACTTTGGCTGGATTTAAATCAAGGCAGACAGTTATAACCCCGAGAGAGAGAGAGAGAGAGAGAGAGAGAGAGAGAGAGAGAGAGAGAGAGAGAGAGAGAGAGGCTGCACAACACACGTAGGGAACTTAAACTGCTTCTAATCTTGACACTTACCGTTCTCTCACGCATTTTATTCAGTCCCCCTCTCCCAAACAACACCCCCTACCCCCTAGCTGTCAGTCAGCCCTCCTAGACGCCCCCCTCTCTCAGTAGTCTCAGAACAGTCCCCTTCTCTTCTCAAGCCCCTTACCTTAATTTATTTCAGTATTTCAGACTTTTCTTTTTATAGTTTTCGTAGTCCTTTCTTCGCCTCAGCCCTCTTCAGTCCCTTGTCTTTCTCTTCCTTCATTCAGACTTTCTCTTCTCCTTTTTCCTTCCCCTTTTTTTTTTTTTTTCTTTTTTCCCCGTCGGGCCACGTCAGTCAGTTTTCTCTTATGTTTTAACACTTCCTTCCTTCCTTCCTTGCTTCCTTCCTTCATTCATTCATTCATTCATTCATTCATTCATTCATTCTTTCTTTTTTCTTTTTCTTCCTTCCTTCCTTCCTTCCTTCCCTCAAACTTCATCCTCATTTTTTTTCAAAAGCCATTTTTCCAATTTCCTTTTCCTTCTCTTTCTTTTTTCAAGCGCTTCTCTTGAATCCCTTCTTCTTTTCACCCTCTATACTCCTTCCTTCCCTTCAAACTTCATCTTCTTTCCCTCCTTTCTCTCTTTTCCACCTCCATTTTCCTTCCAATTACCTCTCCTTCTCTTCTCTTCATCAGACGTTCCTTACATATTCATAACCTACTGATGTTCCTTCTCCTCCCTCCTCCTTCCCTTCTTTTACTCCCTTCACTCCCCTACAGAGAGTCCTTTCACCCCTCCACTCTGTTCCCTCCCATTTCGCAGCCCGCCACACAGCCACCATGTCACCGCCTCTCACTCACGCCCCCTCACGCTTGCTACACGCTTCCCATCACTCTCCTCCTCCTCCTCCTCCTCCTCCTCCTCCTCCTCCTCCTCCTCCTCCTCCTCCTCCTCTTGACTCACGATTTTAAGCTAGTTTAAGGGTGCTAGGAAACGCATAAGATAATTCCATGCTATTAACTCATTATCCTCCTCCTCCTCCTCCTCCTCCTCCTCCTCCTCCTCCTCCTCCTCCTCCTCCTCCTCCATACTATCTTGTTTCTCCCACTAATAGTATAGAATAGTTACCCAAACAGTCTAGAAAGGTATGTTATTTGGCCCTCCTCCTCCTCCTCCTCCTCCTCCTCCTCCTCCTCCTCCTCCTCCTCCTCCTCCTCCTCCTCCTCCTCCTCCTCCTCCTCCTCCTCCTCCTCCTCCTCCTCCTCCAGTGAGGCTGCCACAAATCCCGTCATAGGCAAGAGACCACACACACAACTCCCTCAGGAACGAAAGGAGAGGAGGAGGAGGAGGAGGAGGAGGAAGAGGAGAGAGAAAGGAGGCTCTAATATCCGTGTTTAGCAGAAAGGGGAGTGTTCGACTCTTGACCAGCAGGGGCACAGGAAACGCAGGTAACAGTGCAGGTGTTTATTCACAGAAGGTGTGAACAGAAGGCTGGAGGTAGGTGATCTCTCGGCGCCAGGCCGCGCACTTCCACTTAACACTTATGACTGAAGCCTAGCTCGTTCACTCATACACGTATTCATGCCTCACACAAGTCTCGCTCATTCACTCGTTCACACAACTAGCTAACAACCACACACCTCCCCCGAGACATAAGGAAGATTCCTTATCTTTGTTATGGCTACCGTAACACATGAAACAAAGTTACAATGATTGAAGTACAGAAAACACGGTACATATACACAAAAAACAAACACAGCGTACAATGAACACGTACGACTAATCGTAGGTGCTACGGTGCCACCGCACCTGCAGTCGTCTCGGCTCCCTACGCTGTCGGCTGCTTCGACGCTCTGGTTGCTCTCGGCCACGGTGTACCCCGTTACCCTGATGCTCCGGGCTGCCGGGATGGTGGTGTTCCTCGTGACCCTGATGCTGAAGCGCTGCACCGCCATGAGCGGTGTGCTGCTCGACAGGAAGGGGAGCAAGAGGTCTATGTGGGCGTAGGTGTCTTCTATTACGCCACATCACGCGACCGCTGCCCATCTTGATGAGGTAGTCTCTCCTTCGCCCAACAGCCACGATGACACCCAGGCGATCCCAGAGGCCTGTCGTGTGATCTTGAACGTCGACGTGGCCACCGAGGTGCAGGAGAGGAAGAGTACGGGCGGACGCGTCGTGGCGAAGTTCGCTTTCTTCCTCAGTCGCTCTGCCTTGGCGTCGCACTCATCAGCAGCGCGCTGCCACTGCTGAGCGTATGAGCGATGATGAGCCGGGACACAGGACCTCATAGGATGACCGAAGAGGACTTGTGCTGGTGATCGCCCTTCCGCCCTCGGAGTGTTGCGCAGTTCCAGCAACCCGCGAGCGAACGCATCCTCGTCCAGGTGTCCCTGCTGTGTGGTCGTGAGGATCAGCTTCTTCACGGACTTGACCGCTGCCTCGGCGTGACCATTGGAGCGTGGATAATGAGGTGAAGATACACGATGCTCCACCCCCCATCGAGCCAGGAAGCGCCGTACCGATGAAGAAGTGAACTGCGGTCCACCGTCAGTCCTCAGGAGAACAGGCACGCCCGTGTCGGCGAACACACCCGAAGGACACGAACGAGCTGATCAGCCGATGCTGGACGTGAGCATGCAGACACGTGAGGCCACCCAGACAAGCGATCTACATACACGAGGTATGTACGGCCTGCTGCGTGGAAGTAGTCTGCAGAAACTGACTCAAACACCCTGCTGGGTGTGTCCGTGTCCTGCCAGAGAGGTTCGTTGGCTTGGCTTGGTAGGAGTGGACGGCATAGTGAGCATCCAGAAACGACGTTCTCAACGTCTCTGTCCATACCAGGCCAGTACACCGTTTGTCGGGCCCGTCGCTTGGTGCGCTCCATCCCCTGATGACTGTCATGGAGTCGCTCTAGTGTTTCTCGGCGGAGGCTGTGAGGAATAAGAAGCCTCGGCCCGTAAACCACCAGGTCGTCGTCTACGGCCAGCAGACTGCGCACCGGCCAGTACGTACGCAAGCGGTGATCGAGGTCGTGGCAATGATCAGGGAAGCCCTCGATGATGACGTTCTTGAGCAAGCAGTACTCCCCGTCTCTTGCTGCTGCGGCGCGTACCATTTCCACAGTCTGATCCTGGAGTGGTGCTAAGCGGACGCCGTCCTCATTGGTGGCAGATAACGCTGAGATGACCGCTGAGTGGAGAGGGTCGAGGTCACCAGAAGTAGCAGCATCCTCTTCCTCCACTGGGTCCTGTACTGGAGCAGGGTCGGCGGCGAAGGGTCGAGCGTCGTCTGTCAACTCGATGGCCATGGATCCACCAGCCATTGCACGTAAACCTTCCTTTGCTTCGAAGACGCTGGGAAAGGCCTTGATCACAGCAGCAGCGTGCCCCGCACGCTGCTGTGGCCGTTGGGTCGTAGGAATGAGGCCAGCTGATCACTTCTGTGGGCGTAGATAGAGGTGGCTGCGAGGCGGTCGGGTACTTGATGGAGCTGTTGCCGGTGTGCTGTTCTTCCCTGCGTAGCGGTCGGATTTGAGCCGGAAAATCTTCGGGGAGGATTCCGAGAGCGATGGAATCGTACCAGCTAAGCAGCGCCCCCTTCACCTCCTTCACCACGCTCACAACAGTCTCAGCTTCCCTGTCGCCCAGTTGCAAGTGCGACGAGAAAGTTCCTACACAGGTGAGGGGGTGATTACCGGCAGCATAAAGTCCATCACCATCAGCGGGCGCCAAGCTGGAGGGCGGGATTCCAAGGAGTGTTGCCGTGTCGAGGCCAATAACGGTCGTTTCGGCCCCAGAGTCAGGAGTCCACGTAATCTTGTCTCTTCCAGCGGGATGTGTGGCGGTAATGAGCACCTGGGGCGCAGGTCGTGCCGTCACCGTCTTTGTGTATACGCCTGATAAGAGCTGGTATACACTGGCACTGGCTCCCCGCCTCGGGCCTGCACCGCGATGAGGAGAGACAGTTGAGGAACTCCTCGAAGCTCCTCGTCGTTTCCTCACTGTCTGCTGACATACACTCGCAAAATGCCCTCTTTTCCCGCAGTTACGACACACTTTATCTATTGCCTGGCATCCCCTTTTGTCACTGCGACAATTTTTGCCACAACGATAACAGCCCGTGGGGCTTGAGCCCCCGAAACTGCCCTTCCTGTAGTTCGAGACAGCGTTCACACCATGGCTCGAAGAGTGAGAGCCGCCCCTTAGTACTGCACTACACTGGTTAGCGCTCTCTGATGCTCTGCAAATATCTATGGCGTTTTCAAGGGTGAGTTTCTTGTTTTCCAGCATGCGTTTCAGAGCCACTTCGTCTCGTGTCCCAACGACAATTCTGTCACGCAGCTGATGGTTTATGCACTGGTCGCAAAAGTCACAGAAATTGGCGATTTCCTTTACAGCACATAAAAAGTCGTCAAAACCTTCTTGCGTTTCTTGCACGCGGGAATAGAAGTCTCTTCTATCCATGATGATGTTGCGCTGGCTTCGCAGGTACTCACACATTGCATCGAGGATGGTTCTTAACTCCGCGTCTCTCGGTAAGCTTATCCCGTAGCGAAGTGTACGGGTCCACTCGTCGTCTAGGACAGCAGCGAGTGCCGCCCTCTGCTCAGCCGGGGAGAGACAGTCTATCCTGGCGAGGGTTACGTATCCTTCAAACTTATGGCGCCACGTGTCGAACTCACGTAAAGATGCTGACGCCGTTAAGTGAGGAATGATGGTGGCGGACGTCGGGAACCTCGCGCCCTGGGTAGACGTGCTGCGGGCTGTGGTTTCGCCTTCATTGCTCGCCGTGGTGCGACTGGGAGCTTGTGTCCCCACTCTCTCCAGCAGCTGGGTTAAACGCTCCTCGCGAGCCTGACTCTGCTCCGACTGTCGCGCTAGCAGAGCCTGACTCTGCTCCGACTGTCGCGCTAGCAGGGCAGCCAGCGCCTCCAACTGCTTCTCCATTCTGCGCCGTACCCACTGCAGCCTTGTCCTGATCCTACTCACTGCGCCATGTTCGACTCTTGACCAGCAGGGGCACAGGAAACGCAGGTAACAGTGCAGGTGTTTATTCACAGAAGGTGTGAACAGAAGGCTGGAGGTAGGTGATCTCTCGGCGCCAGGCCGCGCACTTCCACTTAACACTTATGACTGAAGCCTAGCTCGTTCACTCATACACGTATTCATGCCTCACACAAGTCTCGCTCATTCACTCGTTCACACAACTAGCTAACAACCACACAGGGAGGAAGAACTGTCTCTCTGTTGCAGGAGGAAGAGACCACAAACGTCATCTCTCCTCCTCCTCCTCCTCCTCCTCCTCCTCCTCCTCCTCCTCCTCCTCCTCCTTATATAGAGGTGGATAGATCACGCTCCTCCCAGTCACTCACCCTCCTGACTGAGAGAGAGAGAGAGAGAGAGAGAGAGAGAGAGAGAGAGAGAGAGAGAGAGAGAGAGAGAGAGAGAGAGAGAGAGGTGAAGGAGGGAACCTTATCTCGTGCTTGGTGAGGAAAGGTGGAGAGGAGGATGTCTGGAGGAGGAGGAGGAGGAGGAAAGTGAGGCGTCTTCATGGAGGAGGAGGAGGAGGAGGAGGAACCGGTCGGGCAAGCAAAAGTGAGTCACGGGGCGGATAGAGGAAGAGGAGGAGGAGGAGGATATAGACGAGGTAGTGGAGGTGGAAGAAGAGGAGGAGGAGGAGGAGGAGGAGGAGGAGGCTCTCTGTTTGTGAGTCGTGAGTCTGACTGTGTGTTAGTCTCCAGGCACTGTGAAAAGAAGGAAGGAAAAGAAGGAAGAGGGAAGGAAGGAAGGAAGAAGAGGGGACAGGAGGAAGGGAGGAAAGGAAGGGCAGGGAGAAAATAATAAATAGGAAGAAGGAAAATAAGAAGAAAAAATAAATATACGAGTATGCTGGTGGACGGAAAAAAGGAAACAACAGGAAAAGAAGAATAAGAACACGGAGGAAACAATGAAAGGGAGGAAAGAGAGGGAGGAAAAAGAAGGAGGGATGACAGGAAGGAAAAAAAAAAGGCAGGTATAAAGGAGAATAAAGAAGAAAAAAAGAGGAAACGAGGGAAGGAGACATGAAGGAAACAATGGAAGGGAAGAAGAGGAAGAAAAAAAGAAGGAATGGAGAAAAGACAGGAAGAGAGAGAGAGAGAGAGAGAGAGAGAGAGAGAGAGAGAGAGAGAGAGAGAGAGAGAGAGAGAGAGAGAGAGAGTGTTTAGTAATGTCACGTGTTTGGTCAGTCGTGCTTTATGTGACATTACTGGTCTTGCTCTATTTCTCTCTCTCTCTCTCTCTCTCTCTCTCTCTCTCTCTCTCTCTCTCTCTCTCTCTCTCTCTCTCTCTCTCTCTCTCTTTCTTATTGTTTTTCCTTCGTTTGGTTTCATTGTTATGTTTTCGTTAGTTTTTTTAATTTTTTCTTCCTCTTATTGTCTATTTTTTTTCGTTTCTCATATCTTTATTGTTATTACGTTTTTTTTTCGTTTTCTTTCGTTTTGTTTTTTTTATTTTCTCGTATTTCCTTTGCTCTATTCGACGTTACGATGTATTTATTTGTTCTTGTTCATTTTTATTTTCCTTCTTTACTCTCGTTTTCTCATTTCTGTCTGCTTCTCTTTTATCTTCTTTTCTTGTGTTTTTTTGTTCATTTTATTTTCCTTTGGTGTAATCATAACCCTTTGAACCACAAAAACTCACATTCTTCACTTTCTTTTAAATTATCTCTGCCTTATCTTAATTCTATCGTGGCTTTACTTGTATTATCATCATTTATTTCCTTATCTCCTCACCATCATTAGTAGAAAAAATACTGATAATTTGTTTCTCTCTTTCCACCTATCTCTTCTTTCCACCTCCCTCTTCCTTCTCCTTTTACCCATTCCTTTTCATCTTCCTCTCCTAATTTTTTTTTCCCCATTTCTGCTTTCATCTATATTAATCTCACTCCTACAATTACTGGCTTCTACTGGCAGTGTCTTTCTCCTCAACGCGACAATGTGTGTGTGTGTGTGTGTGTGTGTGTGTGTGTGTGTGTGTGTGTGTGTGTGTGTGTGTGTGTGTGTGTGTGTGTCGTTCTCCTCTTGGCAAACTCCTCCGGGTGTTTGAGTTGCATTGTCATTTTATTCCTTTTTTTCTTTTTCTTTTTTTTTTTAGCTTTTTTTATAATCAGGCGCCAATGACTCGGTGCTAAATAGGGATGGTTTCAATCTCGTAGCTCTCCGACTTACAAGGCGCTGAGAGAGAGAGAGAGAGAGAGAGAGAGAGAGAGAGAGAGAGAGAGAGAGAGAGAGAGAGAGAGAGAGAGAGAGAGAGAGTGTACGTGTGCTTTGTCTTTCATAATTGACTAAAATAGAACTAACCTTGCTTAATCTAGAGAGAGAGAGAGAGAGAGAGAGAGAGAGAGAGAGAGAGAGAGAGAGAGAGAGAGAGAGAGAGAGAGAGAGAGAGAGAGAGAATGCTTGTGTTTTCCTCTTTCTCTTACTTTTTCTTTCTTAACAGACTGAAAATAGAACTAACCTTACTTAACCTGCAGAGAGAGAGAGAGAGAGAGAGAGAGAGAGAGAGAGAGAGAGAGAGAGAGAGAGAGAGAGAGAGAGAGAGAGAGATTTTAAATGCCTCTTGAAACTTCTGTGTGTGGTGAAGAAAACACTTCTTGGTCTGGTGAACAGAAATTATGCCACAATTATCACGTGCAGATTACCTCCACTCAGCAGGAGGAGGAGGAGGAGGAGGAGGAGAGACAACACTACAGGGGGTGGGAGAGAATAGAGAGAGAGACGGGGAGACAACAGAGAGAGAAAGACAAAAAACCTCCCCTGTGTAACTTCCTGTATGAGTCACCACTTACTTCTCTCCTCCCCTCCACCTTCCCACCACTCCTCCCTCCCTCCCCTCCTCTCCCCCTCACCCAGGGCTACAGGTGTGCTAGTCCCGGACGCAGGTAAAGCCGGGCACTGCAGACGGGGCTTCAGCACGCAAGGGAGTTGAAAAATAGACGCGCATGCAAATCAATGACATGGTTTTGTGACGTGTTTGCTTGAAGTGACGTGGGAAAGTTGCGTCATGTGTTTTGTTTAGGTTTTGTTGTTATTTAGGGTCTGTTTGTTTGTTTGTTTGTTTTTTGTTTGGGTTTGTTTCGAACATCTGGGGACATCTGGCGGGAGGAGGAAGAGGAAGAAGAGAAGGGAGAGGTGAGGAAGGAAGTAAAGAAAAAGGTCGAATTGTTGTATGGTTGTTTGGTCAAGGTGAGAGAGAGAGAGAGAGAGAGAGAGAGAGAGAGAGAGAGAGAGAGAGAGAGAGAGAGAGAGAGAGAGAGAGAGAGAGTAGTTCAGGTAGGTGGAGATAAGGAAGAGAATGTAAGATAATAAGCATTCACAAACAGATGTACAGGTGGGTACGAAGAGAGAGAGAGAGAGAGAGAGAGAGAGAGAGAGAGAGAGAGAGAGAGAGAGAGAGAGAGAGAGAGGAACATAACCATAGCTAGAAAAAAAATACACGGAGAAAGAGATGTAAATTGATTCTGAGTGGCTCATTGGTAAAGTCCTTGAACAGAATAACCGTGACCACGTGTTCGAATCCCAAGTAAATACGAGAGATACAGAGGAAGGGAAGAAAAGATAGAGAAGGAGAAGAAAGGAAAGAAAGAGAGGGGAAAATGAGAGAGGAAAAGTGGGAAAAGGAAGTTGTGAGAGAGAGAGAGAGAGAGAGAGAGAGAGAGAGAGAGAGAGAGAGAGAGAGAGAGAGAGAGAGAGAGGAAGCAAGGGGAGGAGGGGGTTGTGTGTACAGCTGTCCTCGCCTCGGATCTCCTCGTAAATGTCATGGGAAGGAAGGCAGGAGAGGAACCCGTTAGCGCCGCGAAACACCGTGACCTCACTGGCGCCACTGACGGACCCGGGACGAGGACATGACCACCTCTTTCCTCCTCCTCCTCCTCCTCCTCCTTTCATTTCGTCTTTCTTTTCCTTCCTTTGTTGTCTTATGCTGCTGGTGCTCTTCCTCCTCCTCCTCTTCCTTCTCCATACCGGATGTTGTGCGTGCGTGCGGCGGGAGGCAAGTGTCAAGGCGTCAAGGCGCGTCCCTAGGGAGTGTGTGAGGTCACCGTGGCGCCCTCGAAGGTCATGGGCGCCCTCTCTGCCTCGCTGTTGCCACTTACCTGCCTTCGCGTGCCACCCATCGTTGCCATATCGTCACTACTTCCTCGTCAGTGCCTCCTGCCATCTGGGGTCTCGTAGGCCCGTATGCAGAATCACCTTGCGCTCACCACGACTGTGTTTAAAGGCCACAGAGATGATTAACCGGGTTCTCAAGACTGTTTCTTCTGTTAATAATGCAGAAATATTGTTGATCTCACTAGAACCGTATAAACACCCTTAAAAACCCTTGTAACTTCAACTAGAGCCTTTTGTATGTAATGAAGGTGTGGCGCAGAAGTGTTTCAGAATATTGTCCATAGAGTGGTGTTGCTGAGAAGTGTTGGGGAAGGGGAGGTGATGAGGGTGAGGTGGTGTCCTTCGGCGTCACTCTGTGAGGGGGAGGGAGGCGAGGGTGAGGGGAAAGGATATCCTGCTGAAGTGAATGTGTTGTAAATTCCTCATCAGCTGACCTGTTATCAAGGGCGCGGTGTAACTCAGGCAGACTCCCCGGGGGGGAGGGGGCGGCGAGGGGGCGGCAACATTAGGGCGTGAGGGGCCGGAGGGGAGAGGGAGACCAGTGAATGCAGCTCAGTCTGGTTCTCGTTACGTTTACATCAGATTTATAAATAGCAATCACGATAAAGGCGTGTTACGGTGACGGTGATTGAGGGAATGCTCGTAATGTTGCATCGGTGCCTCGGGGTGGTGGAGTGACGGCGCGGCTACCACCTGACGGGGAACAGGCGGCGTAAGGGTGGTGTTCCCGCTGGCTGGGGCGTGCGTGGCGGCCTTGTGACGTGCGGACGGCGGGGAGGTGTTACGCTGCGCGGCTCAGGTTCATGGGTCAGGTCCGTATGCTGAAATGCTTTGCTCCCTCACTGTGACTATTTTGAAAGGCTACAGAGATGACTAGCCAGGTTCTCTAGAGTGTTTCTGCTGTTGATAATGTAGGTATCTTGTCAGTTTGTCACTAGAACCACTAAAACATCCTTAAAAACCCGTATGCCTTCAGCTAGAGCCTTTTGAAAGTAAAGGAGGTGCGGCGCAGAAGAGTTTCAGAATACGACCCATTGACACCTTGCAGGCGGACGCGGCACATCAATTCCCTGCCGGCCAGACGTCAGCAGGAGTGCGTGTGGCGTGCCGCCTGTCATGCCCTCCCGCCCACCACACCCCGAGCCACTGGGGTGTGAGTCTCTGGGGCGTCAGGCGGCAACCATGCGGTCACAGGCTGGGCAGGGTGAGGCGCTTGGTCCTGGCCTGTCTCACTCACCCAGAAGCCTATATTTTGAAACACTGCGCCTCACCTCCACTATTTTCAAAAGGCTCTGCTAACAGTTGAAGTGACACTGGTTTTTAAAGGATGTTTTCGTGGTTCTAGTGACGAATTAACAAGATTTCTACATTACTAACTGGAGAAACAGTCTTGAGAACCCGCCCAATCATCTCTGTGGCCATGAAAAATAGTCGTGGTGAGAGAGCAAAGCGTTTCTGTATACGTGCCTAGAGACGCAGCATCGCCTGGGGGGTGAAATATGGCAGCTGTAGGAGGGAGAGGAAGGAAGATTGAGAATGAGAGAGGCTGTGGAGGGTAGCTGTGACTTGAACCAGCTTAGGGTATGTCTGGATAGGTTACAAGGTGTGTAGAGGGTGTGGCTGTTGCAAGGCTTGGGAGGTTAGGTTAAGTTAAGGTAGACTGGCTAAATGGTGCTGGGGCTGTGAAGGAGAGGGTGTGGTTGTTGCAGGGCTAGGTAGGTTAGGTTAGGTTAAGTGTGGGTAGGCTGGCTGAAAGGTGCTGAGGTTGTCAAGGGCAGGGTGTGGCTGGTGCAATGCTAGGGAGGTTTGGTTAGGTTAGATTAGGCTGTCTGAAGGGTGCTGGGGTTGTGAAGGGCGTGGTTGGTGCAGGGTTGAGGTTAGTGCAGTGCTGTGGAGGCGTGATTGGTGCCGGCAGAAGGTGAGGTGCTGGTGGGGTGAGGTGAGACTTGCAGGGCGGGAGGGCAGGGTGTGGCTGCTGTAAGGTGGTTGGGTGGGTGGGTGGGGGAGAATGCACGTCTGAGCGAGGCGAGATGACAGTGTGAGAGGGAAGGAGAGAGAGAGAGAGGGAGGTGAGGGGGAGGAACCTTCGTGCGGGTGAACAATATTGGCGTTGAGGTGATGGCCTTACTACGACGCTTCCCTCAGGCTTGTGACGCCCCTCACACACACACACACACACACACACACACACACACACACACACACACACACACACACACACACACACACACACACACACACACAGATAGATATGTTGATGACCACAACACAATATTATTACAATTATTTCAATGACGAACGTGGTCCATCAAATATCTTTTCTTGAAATTTTGTGTGTAAAATCTACTTATTCAGTTTGTCAGACTTTATATGTGACCAAAATTAAGTGAAAATATGACATCTAGCTGACACACACACACACACACACACACACACACACACACACACACACACACACACACACACACACACACACACACACACACACACACACACACACACACACAGGGGCGGCCCACACCACTTCCCATACGATGCCAGACACGGGCGGCGGCGCAGAAGGAATCCACTCCTTCACTCCACATTCCCCTGAGATAACCCGCTGACCTGCTTCCCCTGAGGCGTCCCGAGCCCTGCCACGCCCCCCTCTCCCCCGCCACGCCCTCCCCCCGCCACTCCCCACGCCGCTACTGACCCTGCGGGGAGGAAAGGGGAGGAATAATGAAGATACTTGATTCGAGTGATGTGTGTTGGTGTAAGGGAGAAAAGAGAAAAGGAAGGGGAGAAATAGGATATAGGTGAGGAAATGGGACAAATGTATGGAAAATGAAGAAAAAGGAAAATAAGGGGATAAATGGGAAATGGAGAAAAATGAAAGAGATAACCTTGATAAAAAATGTATAATGTTTTTGAAATTAATATAAAACAAGAAAAAAATAACAATAGTGAA
>NC_087172.1:2297500-2300000 GCF_035594125.1 Scylla paramamosain | reverse complement strand
GCAGAAGCACGGGCTCCGAGGGCAGCACTCTGCGGCGGCGGAGGCGCGGCACCGCACGCAGCAGCGCCTCCACGCAGGACCCCCACCGGCTCTCACTCCGAGCTGCCGGACTGTACCATTCCGCCAGATAAACGTGTATCCGTCAGGGACCCACGAGGCGCCGCCCGCCCAGCACGAGGAGCCGCCGCCCCGCAAGGACCTGACGGGCAGCATCCCCGGCGCCTCCCTCCTGCTGAAGCTGGTGATGCCAAGAGAGAAGCGCTCCAGCAAACACTCCGGGGGCTCCCCGCCTCACGAGGGAGCCCTTCAAGGGTCCGCCCCCTCGCATGGCCGCAGCCCCTTCCTCCCCCCCGGTGCCGTGGTTCTGGCCGCCGCTGCGCCACATCGAGGCCATGACCTCCCTGCATTCTGTCTTCCCTGGGGCAAAGGGGCCGCCATCCCCAACCCAGCCCCAGGTGCCAGGGTGTGGCCGCGGGGGGCGGGGAGGCGGAGGCCCCGGGGGGCCTGGCCATGTTCCCGGGCGATGTAGTGCCTTTTCCTCCACGGGCGGCGCCGCCAGTGCCCCCGCCAGGTGCAGGGGGACCAACTGAGCCTGTCCAGCCTGAACAGCAGCCTTGCAGGACACACGTATGAGCAGGTGAACTTCGTGATCGAGCCGCCCATCTGTGAGTACCGCGAGCACGAGTATGAACTCAGCAAGTCTGTGTCTGAGGACATCCATTCTTATCATATTGATAAGGAGGACGTCATGCCCAAAGAATCCTACTTCGTCCCGCGACGCAGCAGCGACAGTCGCGTGGCGGAGGTGGCGGAGCGGCGGACCCGACGAACCTCGCGCCGGAAGAGGAAGAAATCCCGCTGCGCCGCGACCATCACGGACGAGTCCCTGGTGGGGGGAGTGCTACCCCGGGGGCCTGCTGTGCCCCGAAGAGCAGGCGTCACCGGAAACACAGGGCCTTGTCCACAGTGACGACGACGAGCCAGGCGTCCTGTCCTCCCCCGCCACGCCGCCGTTCTCCCCGGCGGTCAGCTTGGCTCACCGCGAACCTGCGGTGGGTCGTCCACGACCTGCAGCAGCAGCAGCAGCGCGCTGGGCGAGCGTCACGTGGCCACGCTAGAGAAGCCCATGACGCTGGTGTCAGAAACCACCCTGGAGCTGGGCCGCTCCCCGTCAGTATCTCCTCCCCTGCCAGAGTGTTCAGCAGCGCTCGTGTCCCCACATGACCCTGCGGCGCCCACCCAAGACGCCGCCTTCATCCACCGCTTGCTGACCCTCGTGAAAGAGGACGGCTCGCAGAGCAGTTGCTCGGGCGGGCCGGCGCCTCCCGACACCCGCCACAACATCCGCCGGCGCGGCGTGTACGTGCCCGCGGACACCGAGTCTGACACCGGCGTGACCTCGGAGCCCGAGCCCAGCAGGGGACCACGAGTGACCCCCAGCCCGGATCCCCGCAGCGAGGGGGACATCCGCTGGCCCCGCAGAACTTCCCTGGCGACCTCCGTGCCAGAGAGGCGTCTGTGCCCCGTGCACGGCGCGTCCAGCCCCCATCAAGCGAGCCTCGCCGCGGCGTCACAGAGGCGGCGCCTCCGCCGAGCCTCTTTGCCCGTCCCCGTCCCGCAGGAACCCCGGCCGTCCTTCTTCCAGCGCCTCCGTCGGTCCCTCCGGCGGAGTAGAAACGTGGAGCCGCTGATCGCGGAGTTACCCAGCCCTGCTGACGTGCTCGGCGCCGAGGACATGGTGCCCGCGGCGGCGTCCGAGGACCCGCTGCCCCCGCCTGGGGTCGCCTGCTCCTGTCCAGACCCCGTGGAGGAATTTCGGCGGTTCCGGCCACGCCTGGGGTCCGTGGTAACGGTGGGCAGCAGCGACGAGGACGACAGGCGGCCTCACCCTCCAACACCGCAGGTAACACACCCTCGCGCCGCCCACCTGTTCCTCGGCCTTTAATGGTCGCCTTCTATCATGTTTATTTTTTTTGCTTTTTGCTTTCCTTTTTCCTCACCAGTAATTACCTGCCGCCGCATGCCGCCGCCTCGCCTCGCTCCCCACACGGCACAGCCAAGTTGGCGGCGAGCACCAGGCGCCGCACGGCTTCCTGGCGGCATCAGGCAGGGAAATTACAGGTCGCCGCGACGTGCCGGGAATGGGAGTGGCGGCGCCCAGGGAGAGGCGCTGCGACGCCCACCTCGCCGGGGCTTCCGAGACCTCCCGGCGGCATTTTCCTGTTTTTAATCGATGAGTCTGTGTTATTATCGCGCTTAATTATGGCCCCGCGCCAGCCTTGATTCACGCCGCCACGCCCCGCACACGTCCTGCCACGAGACTGGCCGGCGTGAAAATCTCGGGCTGCGCCTCGCGGTGCCTCGCCCTTGTGGCGGCCCGCGGCGCCCACCCAGCGGCCTCCCCTTAAGGCACCGTGCCTGTGTGTGTGTGTGTGTGTGTGTGTGTGTGTGTGTGTGTGTGTGTGTGTGTGGCATCTCGGTGGTTACATCGCTGTCCTGG
>NC_087172.1:2270000-2292500 GCF_035594125.1 Scylla paramamosain | reverse complement strand
AACTATTGACAGCGTGTATTATCTGCGCCATCTTTTCTTTTAACTCTGGATACAACAATATATTTTTATCTGATGGACCTTCAGGTTAAAAAAGACAGTCATCTGTATCTTTATTATTTTCACCATCGTTCCTTTAACTTTTGATGCGAATTTTTGCTCACCTTCGCTTCTCTTAAGTTTGTAAAAGACTCACGTGTATCTTCCTCATCTTTGTTATATTATTTTTATCCTATTTTCAGCTTTTAACTAAATATTATAGTGTTGCTTCCCACATAAGACCGTATTAACATTGTTTCTTCTTATTTTCGTATCTTCAGCGCTTTAAAATAGCTTTTTTATCATCCCTTTATCCACATGTACCTTTCAGTCTTTGTATTATATTTTTTACCCTCGTTTCTTTAAACTTTTAACGTAACATGAGCATTGCATTGTATATAAAACAGTATTTTCTATTTTTCCTTATATTCGTATCTTTAGTGCTTTAAAAAAAAAAAACTTTATAATTGTTCTGTTTTCTTCATCTTCCCTTTAACTTTCCAAAGAATCCAAGCATTGCCTTTCAATTGCTATTCGTCTTAGTATTTACCCTCGCAGCTGTGCCTCTTTGCCTTCAGTGCGCGTCCGGCTGTGGTGCAGGGCGGTCGCGTGCTGGGGGCGTGGTGCCGCTCGCTGGTTTATGTTGGATGCGGTTCATGGTTCGTCACGGGGCGTCCAGGTGGCGAGTAGAGAAATGTGGCAGAACCCTGAGGAGGAGGAGGAGGAGAAGAAGAAGAAGCACGAACAGGAGGAGGAGAGGAGAGGGAAAGGGTGAAACAGCTGTGCATATTTGAAAGACACGGAGATAATAATCCTTGTGTTGACCTTAGAGAGAGAGAGAAAGAGAGAGAGAGAAGAGTAAAGAGTATATTTAGAAGACTTCATTTACCTTTGCAAAGCTGGGGCGAATTTTTCCTGCTTTTTATAGCCTCGCCTGTAGCATTGTTGGAAGGTGGAGGAGGTGGTGGTGGTGGTGGTGGTGGTGGATGTTTGGCTGGGAGGAAGAGGGAGACAGGGAAAGAGAGAAAGAAAGAAAGAGAGAGGGAGAGAATATCAAAGCAGCCCCTTCTTCTTCCTCCGTGAATCGCTAAGGTTTAATTCTGGCAGACAGGAACATAAAAGAGGCCCTTCTTGGCAGGCGTACACCCCCCTCCTCCCTCACCCCCCTCCCCTGTGTCCACACCCCATACACTGAGTAAACACCCTCACCCCGCCGCGACCTGACGTCATGTATGGCGATCGTGACCAACCCGCAGTACACTCACCCTAAAAAAAGGAAGTTTAAAAAGGCCCAGAGTCAGTGCCAAGGGTGTGACGTCACTGGTGCCTGGCGAGCTGCCTGACTGGCCCCCTCGAGCGTGCCCAAGGGGGTGCCGCCCTCGCCTGGCACCCCCGGGACTCACACCTGTGCCGCCCCCCCCGAACCCCGCACCCAACTCCTCTCTCGCTAGATCGGTGGGGGAAGGAGAGGAAAAATCGCATCTCACGTTCACGGCTGCTGATGAAGACAAAGCGAGGCGTAGAAGTGGTGGAATGAGGAAGGCTCGTAAGGAATATAGTAGGGAGTGAAGTGAAGCCGCGCCGCGTGAGGGTGTGGTGTAGAGTAGAGGAGCAGCGCACGTGAGCCAGGTGAAGAACGAGGGAAAGAAGCACCTCAGAGTGTGGAGCGAGGCACGGACGTCACCACTTTTCCCAGAACCAGAGTTTTACACACACACACACACACACACACACACACACACACACACACACACACACACACACACACACACACACACACACACACACACACACACACACCTCCTCTCCTGCTACACGAGCCTCCCAAGTGTTAGCTCAACATACCCAGGCAGCGTGCAACAAGGTGTGTTGACGCGGCACCAACACTAAGGCGATGTTTGGATGATACACACTAATCCCTGTTAACTAAGCACATTTCTGAGGATAAGTGTCCCTCAGCCTCACGTTCCGCAGCTTAAAGGACGCCACCCTCACTCCGCCCTCAGTTTACTACATGACCTCTTTCACTCTCCCTCATGCGCCTCTTTCGCCTCCCTTTCTTCCCGCCCCGCACCCAGTCCCTCTACCCGCTCCTCCTCCCCGCACCATGCAAGGAGCGGGAGGACTCTCTCTACAACCTATCATTACCCACGTCAGTCCACTCTAGACCCCCCGAGATCCACAGGCAGGTGGAAGAAGTGCCTCTGTGGGTATGAAGAGGGAGAACTAATGTAATTTATTCATTAAAGTCTGTTTTTTGCTGCGTGTGATTTATTTGGTGGCGTGCGCGCGGCTCCTCTGGCGGCGGTGACAGCGACAGAGGCCCCGGGAGTGTGTGAGGGCGCGGCGATGCGGGCTTATGAGGAAAGACAAGTGGAGGAGAATGGGAAAAACAACACTTGGCCGCCGCGTTGAAATATCACCGTAGGAGTAAAAGAGAACCCGTGTCTCTGTAATGGCCGGGATGATTAGATAATAAGGTCCTGCACCGCGCTTAATTACCACGTCAAAAGTACCGTGTGGCTTCTGCAGGAGGCTTGAACTTCAGCTCGGGGACGCATGGGGTACGCAGGACACGCTCAGAATCCCCGGGAGATGAGGTTAACAAGATGAATTGAACGTTTTGTCTCAGCAACCTGGCATTAAGGAGTGATGGAGGTGGTGGTGGTGGTGGAGGTGGTGGTGCTCGTGTTTACCCCGCCTTGTTTGTTTGTTCAGTGCATGTTTGGTGGTAACTTGAGGGAGGGGAGAGAGGGAGGGTAGTGTTAATTTATTAGTAGTGTTAGTCTTGTTCTACCTGCGTGTGCAGTTCCTCACCCAGCGGTCCTCTGCGTGGCAAGGTGAGTGTTGATGTCTGTGTAGTGTGGACGTATTGAGTCATGATGGTGGGTGTGATGGCTGCCAGGACTTGCCGTGTTTGTTAATCATTTGAAGAGAAGCACGTGCAAGAAGGTAATTGTTGATGGTTTGACGTTTATGTATGGACGAAAAGTTAAAAATAAATGGTTTCTTTTATTAATGATATATTTCATGAGTGCTTTTAGTTCTTTTAGCACAACAGTCTAATTTATCTACTTATTTAGGATTTTTCTTCATTTATACATACAAAAAAGGAATAAATGTTTTTTTTTTTTTTAAGTTTATCAGTTAGTTAATTATTCAGGTTAGTTAGTTGATTCGTTAGACTGATTTATATATTTATTTATTTGCTTATTTATCTCCTTATCTACTTATCCATGTTATTTACACAACTATATCAATGAAGAGCACGAACTTTGAATGCAGCAGCGTATTGACTAGCACATCAGGCAGTCCCTCCTGCAGCCATCAGGAGAGAACGTGTACCGACATGCAGGACTGACCCTTTCCCTTCCCTCCCCACAGGATGCCTGCGAGCGGTGGCGCGTGGAGGGCGAGGTGTGCCGGCTGCAGGAGGCCCTGGGGCAGCGTCTGGGCTCCACGGCCATGATAATGCGGCGCCGCGACCACCGCCTGCACACCATCAATACCATAGAGAAGACCATTCAGAAGCTGCAGCAGGACTCTCTGCGCACCCACCACAACAACCACCTCAACGGCAACGACCAGGACCCCCAACGAGCAGCCTCCCCGCAGGCACACCACCCCACCGACATCATGGACGCCGTCAATGCCAACCAGGTGAGGGGGTAGAGGTGGTAGTGGTGTTAGTAGACTTGCTTTCATGCTGTTTCCCGTATTGTCTTATTATGTTTTTATGTAGTAGTAGTGGTGGTGGTGGTGGTGGTGGTAAATGTTTCTTCTTCTTCTTCTTCTTCTTCTTCTTCTTCTTCTTCTTCTTCTTCTTCTTCTTCTTCTTCTTCTTCTTCTTCTTCTTCTTCTTCTTCTTCTTCTTCTTCTTCTCTTGTACAGACTGCCACGTTTTTGCCTGAAGGCTTGTTCCCTCTTCTTTTTCTTCTTCTCATTATTATTATTATTATTATTATTAGTAGTAGTAGTAGTAGTAGTAGTAGTAGTAACAGGAGCTTGTAGTATACCACTTTTTTGTATCACTTCTTTAGTTTTTTTTCTATTCGTGCTTCTTTTCGCATTCCTTCCTCCATTGTATTTGACACGTGACTGTGCTATTCTGACACTTCATTTACATTCTTTCACCAGCCTAATCTTGTATCTTGATCCTGATCTTGATGTTAAAGGTGACGTGAAGGAATTGGTGTGATATAGGCCCTTCTAAATCAGGCCTTTATATTTGCATCTCATGTGGAAAAAATGATAAATGAATAGATAAATAAAAAAAAGAGGATGACACGAAGGAATTAAAAGATGACATGCTTCCATTTAAATGACACCTTTGTATTTACATCATCCCTAAATCTCTAAGGAAAAAAAAGAACAAGAATAAGAAAACAGCAGGCGTCATATAATTCTAGTCTCTATATACTTTACATACCATTCTCTCTCTCTCTCTCTCTCTCTCTCTCTCTCTCTCTCTCTCTCTCTCTCTCTCTCTCTCTCTCTCATATTTTGCTACAACACTCTCCTGGTTATCCTCGTTTAGTCTTCTTCATATCACCTGCTTCAAAAACACCTCTTTATTTGCTTTCTTCTATGGTGTTTTCCTGGTGGTTCTCTGCATCTCAACTGTGTCATAATTAGTGTTTTGTTTTCCTCCACTATGTTTTCCTGATTTTTGCCTTCATGATATCACCTGTGTTTCATGTTTTAGTTTTTTTTTTTTTTTTAAGAGAAGTGTTTTCCTGATTTGTGTTTTCTTTGTGTTTCAGTTTGTTTTTTTTCTTTTTTTTATGTTTTCCTGATTAGCGTCTTTGGTATCACCCATTTTTATTTCATGTTTCTTTTGTTTTCCCTAATTTCCTCACACAGTGTATCAAATTCCTTTTGTTTCCCTCTCCTCCACAATCTCTTAATAATATCTTACATTTTTTTGAGTAAGTGCCCTTGATCATTGTAAGTAGGAAGAACGAAACTTACTCAGATACATCGCAAGGAGGAACAGGCTAACTTACAGAGATATGTCACCAAGTAATGATTCTCCTCACTAGTCCATGCAGAGTAAGGCTATTGTGATCTTGAAGTTATTGTCCTTGATTATGATAAGTAAGAAGAGAGGAACCTAGTATTCAGTGTTGTCATATAATTCCCTCACTGTTTAAATCTTTTAGTAATTGTTCTTGATTATAATAAGAGAGGAGTCTAGTTTTCTGTGTTGGCATGTGATCATTCTTCCACTAATACATGCAGAGAGAAACTGTTTAGATTCTTTAGTAATTGTTCTTGATTGTAATAAGTAGGAACAGAGGAACGTACATATGTTGCCACGTACGTAATGCTTCTCCACTAGTACATGCAGAGATAGAGACAGAAAGAGAGAGAGAGAGAGAGAGAGAGAGAGAGAGAGAGAGAGAGAGAGAAAAAGAGAGAGAGACTGTCCCCCTGCCAAATCCCAAAGACAACCTTGCACCAGCCGGGAGGAGTAAAATTCAAGGATATTAACATACTTTGTAATTTTCTCTCGTGTATTTTTTTTACCTTCCCATCTTGCGATTTATTAAAGGCGATGACACATTCAGGAAAGTGGGTGAGGCAGCTATCTGGCTTTGTAGGGATTTATACACTGTTTTCTCCCTTGATGTTTGTTTATCCCTACCCAGATATTAAGGGAGATGACACACTGGGCAAAGGGGGAGGCTGTAAATTGTGGGGTTGTTTGAGACCAGGAGGAGGAGCAGGTTGGTGGTGGTGGTGGTGGTGGGGGAAGGGCAGGCATGGGCAAGGCTGCTGGGCTGTAGGGAGGCTAAGAATGCTTGTGTTGCTAATTTAGAAAGCTTAGATGGAAATGATATGTAATGAGGATGGACATAGATGAAGAGATTGTGAAATTCAGCGAGAGATAAGAGAGTGGATGCTACAAGATTATTGGGCATCACACAAGGAAAACATATAGACAGGAGTGACATTTTTCTCATGATTAAAAGGTCAGACTATCATCTCATATTTAAAAGATAAAAGTTATGCTCCACACTTAATCAAGAGATAAAAGTTGACATGTCACACTTCATTAAGGAATCAAAAGATGGAAGTTTTACATGCCATGCTTAATTAAAAAGATGGAAATTACATTTAACACTTCATTAGAACACAAAAGTTACATTTCACGCTTAATTCAAGGATGTTATCTTTTAATTAAGCAGCATGGAAGAAAAAAATACCTAGAGTAGACAGATGTTAAATTCCATCTTTACATAAATTAAATCAATATTGTGGAGACTTGAGTTGTAATATATAAAGGATTGGCGTTGACCTTAAAAAGATGAAGCCTCAATATGACTGTAAGTTGTGGTTTGAGTTCACTGCGGTGAGAGCATGGACTGAATGTTTAGCTAGTCTTATTAAAGCACTCACTGTCTTGCCTGGGTAACGTAATAATTATGTCCGGATTGTATTGAGGCCACACTTTGCAGCTGTGTGGGTTGGCTAATGCAGTGGTCATGTCCAGAAGGCTTCATTAAGGCCACATTTTACTTCTGTGTAGGTTGACTAATGGATGTAAGAACGTAAGAAAATAAGGAAAGCTACAAGAAGTCATTAGGTTTACATGTGGCAGTCCCTGTATGAAACATACCTATTTCCACCTATCATTACCCTCCATAAATGTGTATAATCTTCTTTTAAAGTTCCCATAAATTTGATCATCACTATGTCATGTCCAGAAGGCTTTACTAACATCACTGTAGTTGTGAAGGTTAGCTAAGACTTCATTGATTCACTCTTTGCAGCTGCAGGATGAGGACGCCACGGCTGACGACATCAGTGAGATCCCGGAAATGGACTCCCTACAGTCAGACCCTGTCCCACACCACCCTGCTGAGAGGATGCAGCCCAAGGGCAGGCCGTCCCTCGCCAATCAGAACTCCAATGACCTTGATTCCCCCACTGACACCTTACTGCAGCAGGATATACCCCCTGGAAAGCTGCCGCCAGCCATCGAGGCTGTACTGCGTGGTGCCTGGCCCTTTGAGAAGGCACTATGGCACTCCAGCCCTGCCTCCATGGGCATGCCATACAAGAACAATAACCAGGTACTGTTGGTTCTCCATCTATCTCACTTGCAAGCTGTTGGTGATTTACTTGATCTAGTCCATGGAGTCAAAAGATATGGAGTTCTTAGAGTTTGTGAGGAGGGAAGGCAAAGACAGGAGGAAATGGACACCCTTCTGATGTAGTGATCTGTTATAAGTAGATATATTGATTAATAAAGTTTGAAAAAAGTACTTTGAAGCTTTGAAGTAGGTATGTACTGTGGATGCAGATTCTGGATTGTGTCTCAAATTGCATCCATCTCACAAAGTCAAAATGAGTTCCCTAAATAATGTGTTATTTTGTTTTTCTCTTCCCCAAGAAAGTAGCAGAATATTTCTCATGTGTAGATTCGTCATTATCTAATTCACCTACATTCTAATCGTCACATTCATCCTGCAGGAGGTGCCGGGCATCATGGCCACCTCCAGCGTCACCAATCGCCGCGCCCAGAGCACCCAGCAGCTCCTCACCAACAAGGTACTCACCACACTGTCCACCTCACCACAGCCTTACCCTAGTGACTCTACTGCTGTCTAGGGGGAGCTAGAAAAGTTTAGCGGTGCATAACAAGCACTCAAAGATTTAGTAAATATTTTCATACACTTAGTACAGGAATGTGGGTTGAATTAAAGGATTACATAAGGAATTTTAGCAAGTGAATCTGGTAAAAATGTGTCTTAGTGTTTAGATGAGTTATGCTTGTCTTTAAGTAGAAAGCTCATGAAATTTGACTGACTGCCTTTTTTTTCCATGGCAATAAATTACTAGCAGGCTGTTGCTTTAGATCATGCCAAGTGTTAAGGTGCTTTCTGACACTGAGCCTTTTTTTTTCAGTGACAATAATCCTCTTTATGTTGATTAGTGTCATGTATGTTAGCTTAAAATAGAATCCAACCTGAGTTTCTTGCAGTCCAGATTATGCATTTTTTTTCCACAGTGAGTTAGAGAGTTAGAGCAAACAAATACATCCATGTTCATGTTTATGGATGATGCAAGCTTTAGAATGTCTTAATATTGCTGTAACACCTCATGACTCTGTTACTAGTGGCCTTATTGGGTCATTGATGTGTGTGTGTGTGTGTGTGTGTGTGTGTGTGTGTGTGTGTGTGTGTGTGTGTATTTGTTTGTTTACTTAATAGTATTCGTGGCGTAAGCAGCATTCATTTGATCTTGTCTTTATATTTATCAAGTTCTTCCTTAAGTTGATATACACACCTTTCTGTTATCATCTCTTCCTTCAATCCATACTTGTGTTGGAAAGTTGTGATTTTTTTTTTTTTTTTTTTTTTTACTTTATTCAAGGATCTTTCCTCTTCCAAATTTTCCTTTGTCTCATGAAGTGTCCAGCCTCATTTTGCCTTCACAGTTGTGCATCTTTTCTCTCAAAATGTTCCAGTGTTTTCATAAATTTATGCATAACTGTCTCTTTTATATTCTCTTAATTTAAATTTTAGCAGTTCTATCTTTTCATAATTTTATCATACTTCTTATCTTGTATTTATTCTCCCATGTTTTCTTATCTGAGAGAGCTACAAAACCAGCATAGTCCAATTTTGACCTAATGATAAACACATGTCAAAGTGTGTGTGTGTTGTGTGTGTGTGTGTGTGTGTGTGTGTGTGTGTGTGTGTGTGTGTGTGTGTGTGTGTGTGAGTGCCAGTGCCGGTGTCTGAGGTGTCGTGGTGCCGGCAGGTGGAGATGGTGTACGGCTTGCTCTCCATGTTCTCCTCGGGTGACCGGGATGACATGAGTCGCACGCTGCTGGCCATGTCCTCCTCCCCTGACTCCTGTGTGGCCATGCGGCAGTCCGGCTGTTTGCCCTTACTCATCCAGGTGCGTGTGTGTGTGTGTGTGTGTGCGCGTAAGTGTTGATACAGGACCATATTCTGAAACACTTCTGCATCACATCTCAACTACTTTCACATGGCTCTAGTTGAAGTTACACGGGTTTTGAAGGGTGTTTTTACAGTTGTAGTGACAGATTTCCAAGATTTCTAAACTATCAACAGGAGAAACACTCTTGAGAACCTGGTGAATTGTATCTGTGGCCTTTGGAAATAGCTTTGGTGTGAGAGTGAAGTGTTTGTTTATTTACCTATGTAATTCTATTCCGATATAGCTTTTGATGTTGAGAATCCCAGCTGCTTTCAAGACTGGTTTTTTAATTAACTTTAGGATTATCTAGTTGCCATGTTATGTGTTACGCATATCATAAAGTTTTCATGTAAAGGATGATGCTAATTTTTTGTGTTTTGATAAAGTTGCTGTTATAGATGCTTTCATTAGTTTGCCTTTTTATTAATGCAGAACTTGTCCTAGTATAGTTTTTCTGGTATGAACTTGATGATTTGTATTGTGATCAGGACTTATTTGTTTTGTTGTTCTCATTGGTCAGCTTCTGCATGGAGGTGATGGGGATGTAGCGCCCACAAGAGAGACAAGGCTCCGGGCAGCACAGGCACTACACAACATTGTCCACTCACACCCTGACGACAAGCGCGGCCGGCGAGAAGCAAGGTACTGCCAGGTGGTGTCCAGGTGTGACAGGGAGGTGAAAACAGTGCTGGGCTTGTCATGATGCTGTTTGGTGTCTGCTGAAAGATAAGATTGTGGTTTTTTTTTTCCCAGTGTGATTCAGATGCAGCTTAAAATACAGTTTTCCTTCAGATTTTTAAGATAATCTTTTTGGAGAGCTATAATTCTCACAAAATTTTCAGTTGTAAAAGTGAATCTTGGTTAAGGAATATTGAATTTGTCATGTAATATGTAAATAATATTCATTAAACAAATTCTGTAAACTGAGTAAAACTGAATAGAATTTCAAATAAATCTGAAAATACAGAAAACATTAATTGAAAAAATTTACAACTTATATTCGATTCCAACTTACAACTCTACAATAGATTTAAGGAGCATAATACATCAGTACTTGGTGCTTCCCTCATGTTTTGCCGTCAGCCTCACCACCCACCTCTCCCTGCAGGGTGCTGAGGCTGTTGGAGCAGATCCGGGACTACTCAGACTACCTGTATGAGCGTCTGGAGCGAACCAGTGCGGGACGAGGGCCACTGCTGGAGGACGACATGGACCGCCACCCATGCCCCGCCATGGCCGCCCTCATGAAGCTCTCCTTTGACGAGGACCATCGCCATGCCATGTGCACACTGGGTGGCCTCCATGCCATTGCCGAGCTCATCCGCCGCGACCACGAGGGACATGGCTCCACCACCTCGGACCAGTACTGCATCACTCTTAGAAGGTGAGGCAGGGCAGGGTGAGAGTGCAAGGTGGTGGTAATAACAGCTGGTAGGGTGAAGGAGAGTGCAGGATGGTGCTAGTAGTGGAATGTATGGTGTCTTAAGAATGTAATTTAGTGTGAACCAGGAAGCTGCAAAGATAATGATTCATTGGTCAGTAAAATATACAGGGAATAAGAATGGCTATGTCAAGATGTGGGCATTTCATAAGAAAAGATGTTGATAGATTACTCTATAAGTGTTTGGGACCAGTTGAAGAAGCACTGGAAACAAGACTTCATTTCCTTGTGGGTGAGAGACTAAATATAATGGAAGACTATGGGGAGAAAGAGGAAGTATAATGTAAATGTACATGCATATGCTTTTGTAAATTAGACTTGCTGAGGATAATTGTACTAAAACCATCTCCTAGTAAGAGATATGTGATGTCTCAATTAGACTATTGTTACAGTTACACATAATTACTAGTTACTAAATTCTTGAGGCCTAGTAAGTTGAAGGAAAGATGAAGGATAGAGGAGTGAGGGAGTCTGAGAAGGACATGCACATCCACTAACTCTGATATCCTTGCAGGTACGCTGGCATGGCCCTCACCAACTTGACCTTCGGGGATGGCACCAACAAGGCCCTGCTGTGCTCCTTCCGCTCCTTCATGCGGGCGCTGGTGTCGCAGCTCCACTCCCCCAGTGAGGACCTCAGACAGGTGGGTGGGCTGTTGTATTGCTGTGCAATATTATGTTACTGGTGGTGTTCTCAACATTACTGTCATGTTTTCAGGTGTAGTTGTTAGAGATACTGTGAGTGTATAGAAAACTTTATTCAGTATTTTTTATTTATTTATTTTTATTTATTTATTTTTTTATTTATTTATTTATTTATTTATTTTTTTTTTTTTTTGTTAGTAAACTAGAGATAAATTTTTGATTTTATATTAAGAATATACTTTTTTCACAATTTTTTTAGCTCAAACTCAAAATTATATCAATTGTTGATGCTGCTTAGGTCTACTTTTGTGTTTTTATGTTTTTAAATTATATCGTTTCTCTAATACATTAATCTTTTTCTCTCCCTTTTTCTTAATATTTTGAGAGAGGGTACAAGGTGTGGAAATTATATAAGTTATTAATGCTATTTAAATTACTTTATTTTTTATTTATCTATTTTTTTTTAAGGATGCTGCATACTGTAATTTGCCTCTCCATTTGTTTAGGCCAGTTGTCTCAGAACTTAATGAAATGAATCTTGGTGTGTTTCAGGTGACGGCCAGTGTGCTGAGGAACCTGTCATGGCGGGCCGACGGAGGGAGCAAGGCCAGTCTGCGGGATGTGGGGGCGGTGGCCATCCTGATGCAAGCTGCCCTCTCCGCCCGCAAGGAATCCACACTGAAGGTCATCCTGTCAGCCGTGTGGAACCTCTCTGCTCACTGTAGTATTAATAAGGTGCGTCTTATTATTATGAGGCAGCGAGCAGCTTTGTGGTGGTTCATCCGTGTGGAGGAAATCTGTGGTATTACATAGGTCTGTTTGTTGTTATATGGGCCATTGAGAAGTGTCACCAAGTCACCAAATTCAAAATTATGTTTATTGTTTATGCTCAGATAGCAGAAGTCAAATCACACAAGACTGTATTTCCTGTGACTAGGTCTGAATGTATCCCATAATGCACTTCACCTCAAGGAATATCAACATTAAATAGGAGTTACAAGTCAAGGATTATATATAGTAATGCAAATTACAACAAAATTTTATTCAATTTATAGACACAACTAAGACACAGTCACTGACCAAATTAATCAGAGTTTTCACTCACACTCCCACATCTAGTAATGAATGAAGGACCTCCTAATTGTTACTCAGGCAGAGAAAACCTTATCTACCACATGCAATGGAAAGAAAATAATATAAAAACTGTACAACTGTTGCATTATGGTACTTATCCACAGTATTAAATATCCATGAGGGCTTTATACATCAGTCTTTATTATAGAATAGTATAGAAAAATGTTTAGGTCATGTCATGTAGAGTATTTGTTGTGTTCCTTGTCCGTTACTTGCATGAACTACAAACTTATGCAATATACCAGTACTGCATTCATTTACCGACATGGACAAAATTTAGTCAGTACTGTATGTATAAAAATATGGACAAAATTAAAATTAAGGAGTGCTTATGGATTGTACTCATGAGTCGTGTGTAAGAAGAAGGGACTCACTCTGCAGGCTGAGATCTGTGCTGTGGATGGTGCGCTGGCCTTCATCTGCAGCACCCTCACCTACAAGTCACAGTCCAAAACCCTCGCAATCGTGGAGAATGGAGGAGGAATACTCAGGAACATTTCTAGTCATATTGCTGTGAGGGAAGATCTTCGGTGAGTATTGTTCACATGGGATTTCTTAATCTTTTGGCTTTGTTTCTCACAGCACTGTATTACCGATGTACAGTCAGTTGGATTAAGTAGAAATGTATTTGATGTATTTGTTAGGTATCATTTTATTTATTTATTTATTTATTTATTTATTTTGTGTATTATTTCTAACATTGTGGCTTTAGTTCTCACAGTATTGCTGCTGTAGCTAGAGTTAGATTCAATAGAAGTGATTCTTTTCTAATAGTGCTTGTTATGTATTGATACAATTGTTTTGTTGTAATATATCCTCATAATGTAATTTTCCTCTGGCCAGGCAAGTGCTGAGGGAACACAACACACTGAGCACACTCCTGGGCCAGCTGCGCTCTCCCAGCCTGACTGTGGTGAGCAACGCCTGCGGCACACTGTGGAACCTTTCTGCCAGGTGCTCCCAGGACCAGCGGATGCTCTGGGAACTCGGCGCCGTGCCAATGCTCCGCTCCCTCATAAACTCAAAACACAAAATGATATCCATGGGTTCAAGTGCAGCCCTGAAGAACTTGTTACAGGCACGGCCAGAGGGCATGTCCCTGACTGACCCCCGGCATGGCATGGGGCTGCCATCCCTGCAGGCACGCAAGCAGAAGGCACTTGAACAGGAGCTGGACCCCTCCCTTTCTGAGACCTGTGATAACATTGAGACATCTCCACGTTCCTCCCCAACACACCCACAAGGTACAGACCCCCACTTCTACGGCCAGCCTGGGGACGCCACCCAGTATTACCCAGGGCCCCGGCCAATGTTCCACTCCCTGGGGGCACAGTACATGAGGTCCGAGAGCAGAGACTCCATATCATCCACACACTCCGACAACTCCCATGACCGGATGCGACAGATACTGATGCGTCACCAGCAGGCTGGCCGGGAGGGGATAGGGGAGGCCGGGCGCCCGCTGGACCTGTCCCTGCGCTCCATGGCGCCACCATCACACTGTGTGCCTGACATTGCTCACATGAGTCAGGAAGAGCTGCAACGCCACCTGGAGTCCAAGGACTTCAACACGAGTGCTGATGAGATCTTCGCCGCACGGGTGAGGGGCGCCAAGGAGGTGTTTGCCAGTCAATCAAACGAAGCCTTGCCATTCAACAATGGCCTCAGCAGCAGCACCTCAGAAGCCACAAGGAACGGCTCCTTCTCTGGCGCCTCACCTCAGCCTCCCTTCAGCCCACGTAGGAGGCCCTCCACCACCGCTGAGGAGGACCGGAGCACAGCTGGGCGTACCTTTGTCAATGGGAAGCAGCAGCAGCAACAGCAGCAGCAGCCTCACAACGAAGTGCACTACAACTACTACAGCAAGTACGTGAACTACAGCCGCAACCTGGCAGAAGTCGACATCGAGAACGACTCCCAGGACGAGCCCTTGAACTACAGCCTGAAGTGTGGCACGGGCACCACCCTGAAGACCCCCACCAACGAGTCCATGGCCAGCATGACCCAGAGTGTGGAGCGGCCTGTGCCACAGATTGACAACTATGTGGTGGAGAGGAGAGCAGAAGCAAGGAAGGCAGAGCCACACACGGAAGCCAAGAGAGAACCTGAGAGCTTTGGCAGCTACACTGAAACAGACCTGGACCAACCCACCAACTTCAGTCTAAGGTAATTGTCTCCACTCAGTTATGTGTAATCTTCTCCATCAAGTATGGCAGTTGATATAATATCTTTATAAATTAATATCACCCTGCACAAAGTCCTGGAATTTCTGTTACCATCAAGAGTAGACTAGAAGAAAGCTGTATATAACTGACATCATTACTAAACAATGGCTGCAGCATTTTGTATCACCCTTAGTTACTCACCATTGGTCTTGGACAGTGTGCTATTGGGTCAGGCTCTGGTTCTGGTGGAGTTGCCCGAGGCTAATCAGTAGCAGTGCGAGGGACCGGTACAAGGCACAGACGCCAACATTCCTTGTGAAAAAAATGAGCCAAAGAAAACCCGTCAGTGGTTTGTAACTATTGTGATGTGCCAATATGACTAGCGTATGCTTGGTACTCAAAGCTTGGTGCTAGCTGCCCTAGTGTGTCCCGGTGTGTGGCCACAGGCTGGAGGCAGTGCTGCAGTGACTAGACTGCTTCGCCTCACACCCGTAACTCCTCATCACCTAACACAGTTACCAGTACTTGTGTGTGTGTGAGAGAGAGAGAGAGTGTGTTGAAGGTCCTAAGTGTTACTTACAAAATAACAGTGTGTAATAATGTGTCCTAAGAATTACTGATGTGAAATTCATTACCATGTTCATTACATAGTTTTCTGGGTGAAATAAGGTCATTATCAGCCAACTTCAAATGAAATTATCAGGGGATTTAATACTTTTCTGGGTCCAGGCTCCTGAGGGATGCTTGATTGTCTTTTCTTATCAAAAAACCTGGAAAAAATATATAAGTAATAACAAAGTAATGGAGAGGGAATCACTGCAAAAATATTGATGCTGCCATGTTGTCATTAAGAACCACAAACCAAGTGCCATAATTTTTTTCTGAGGATACCTTGAACTGAGACACTCAATTATGATTTCAAACTTTCTGATCAAAAATATATAAGATCTTATAAAAGCACTGATAATGTTCCACTGTGTTTCCCATTGTAGATAACACCACTTTGTTAGTCATTGGCTCACACATAGCTGAGCTTGGTGTGTGTAAACATTCTTGAGAGCTTGAAGTTCCCCTAGACCCTTGACGAGCAGCTGTGTTGTGTCAGGGTGTGTTCCCCTCCACCTGCCGCTGAGGAGCAAGTTTGAAGTGCCATTTGTTGCCCTATAACTCCTGAATCATGTGAAAAACATCAAATTACACTTAACAGGATGATCTCAGACAACCTTATAATAAAGATCCTTCATAAAGACCACATTTGACCATATAATCCAGATCTCCATGCAGTCACTCCTGTATGTCCTCATTACCTTGAGTCACCACGTATTGCAGGTATTCAGAGGAGAGAGATAGTGATGAGGCCGCCTTGTACCGCCGCCCTCCCAAGCCTCCCCCCGAACCCGCCGCACAGTTCTTCGAGCCGTCCGTGCACGACGACTCGGTCAAGACATACTATACTGAGGGTACTCCTTATGAGACACCCTACAATTTCTCCACCGCCAATTCCATGACAGACCTGAGAGAGCCTGCCATCAAGGAGATTGAGAGGGAAGGGGCAGCCGGGGCCAGCAGCAGTGAGGTGGGTCTTTTTACTTGTCTATTTATTCATTTGGTTTATCTATTTATATAAGAGGAGCACTGGCCTAGAATGAAAAGAAAGAAAGAAAGGCCCACTGAAGTGCCAATCCTTAAAGAAATGTCAAAAAGGATCATCCAAAACTGGTGATGATGGGAGGTGCTTGTGTTGGGGAAATGTTGAGTGATTGTGTCCACCTTAGTAGTTATTGCTGTGTTATTGTTATGGATCTTCATCATCAGGATCCCCAGTTTGGTTTAGGAGGTGCTGCATGCTGCTGAGGTGTTGATAGTGATGAGTGACTGTCTCCATATTAATTTTTGTTATTGTTATTGTTGTTGATCTTAATCATCTGTGTTTCCAGTTATCAAAATTATCTCAGGAACTTGATGTTGCCTGTTCATCTTAATCACAAAGATTGGGTCTGATAAGGAATTTTCTTATCTATACTTTACCAGGCAGAGACAGTTATCTTCCAGCTCTGGATGATCCATTTCACTGCTCTCAGTGGACCTTTTTTTTACTTCGTTCTGTTGTCTTTGGCTAGAGCCCATCTTAAAACTTACATATAGAAAAGAAGAAAAAGACACCGGTAAAGAGAAGTAGCCGATGCAAAACATCTGTATTCACACATTCACACTCAAAAGCATTGTTATCTTCCTCCAAAGAAGAAGAAAGAGAAGAAAGGCAAGGCAGAGGAGCTGGAGAACATCGAGGATGACGGGCGGGACACGCTGGAGCCACTGCCCTCCCAGCCAGGGCCACCCGGCAAGAGTGGCCTCAGCTCCGGCATGATGACGCCCGACAAGCCGGTGACCTACTGTGTGGAGGGAACGCCCGTCTCCCTCTCCAGGTTCTCCTCAGTCTCTTCCCTCACCAGTGGGGAAATCAACGCAAACAATGCCAGGTGAGCACAGCTCTGGTCTGGGGAGGAGGAGGAATGATTTCTGAATTTTTGTGATTTAATGAGCTAATGTTTTGTGAAAATGTCTTATGATTTGTAACTTTGTTTTTTGTTCCTTGAGAATTAATATTTCTTTGCCAGTGAATCTAAATTAAATAAGTTTCCCCATAAATTAAGATGTGAGATTCAGGTTCATTATAAATTTCTGAGCCTTTGTGATGATTTAATGAGCAGTGTTCATATGAAACATGTGATGATTTATAACTATATTTTTGTGATTATTATTGCAGCAAAATTTTACTTTCCTCTGTCAATAAATGCAAATTAAGTAACTTTCCATATATAAGGATTTGTGATTCAGCTTGTCTCTATATTAAAATAAAATATACATAAAAGATTAAAAAGTAATAAAAAATCTGATAAATATAGTGTACATACATACAGACAGTCTATTTCATTATCACATCTGGACACAACCTTCATACACACCACATAATTTCATCTGCCCGTCGAAATCACTGCACACATAATCTGATGCCCAGCAGAGATGGCCTCCTTGGGGACCTGGCAGAGGACCGGGGACACAAGCCACAGGTGACAGTTGAGGAGAAGAAGGGAGCCCAGGAGGGAGCTGGAGAGGAAATTGAGGATGCCACCCAGGACGGCAGCCACACTCCCTCCTCACAGCAGCTGGAGAGGCCAGAAGGTAGGATATGTTAGGGAGAGTAAGAGAGAGAGAGAGAGAGAGAGAGAGAGAGAGAGAGAGAGAGAGAGAGAGAGAGAGAGAGTGGAAATACAAATATTGGTTCCTAAAGTAGTGGTGTCATGAAGTCCACTGAATTTCACGTCTAAATCAAATCATTCTCCTGTGTCTTACAGAGCAACACTATATAAATTTTTTTCCACTCATTTTTGTGCTTCTTTCCATGATATGTTAAAAAAAAGGAAGAAAATAATTTGATATATGAACTGGTGAACTCCTTTATGTTAAAAGCAACACTACAAAAAGGAAAGAAAGAAAATAATCATTATTCCCCAGCCACACTTGCACCATACCCTCATTCAGCCCCAGTCAAGATCTAATGAACTGCTTTATGTTTAGAGAAATGCTAGGAAAAGATAGCAAAGTGTCATACCTGAGCTGCACTTGCATCATGCCCTCACTCCCCTGCAGGCAAGAGTGTGCACTATGAGGAGACACCACTCATGTTCTCCCGTGCCACCTCCGTCTCCTCCCTCAGCAGCTTCGAGGTCCAGTCCATCCACGACGACCGGAGCTCTGTTGTCTCAGACTTCAGGTACCATGGTGGTCTTTGTGGTGCAGCTTTTTTAATTATTTTTACTTAAAGGAACATCAAACTTCTGTATTTGTTTATAAATTTTTTTCCCGTTTTTCCTTCCAGTCAGTTTAAAGTTAAAAGGAACTATTAATTTCTGTATTAATTTTTAGCATGTTTCCTGTCTTCCCATCAGCCAGTTTAAAGTTAAAAGGAAAAATTAATTTCTGTATTTGTCTATAGCATTTTTCCTGTCTTTTCTTCTAGCTGGTTTAAAGTAAAAAAGAACTGTCAATTTCTATATTCATTTTTAGCATATTTCCTGTCTTTTCCATTAGCTGGTTTAATATTAAAAAGAACAGTTAATTTCTGTACTAATTTTTATCATTGTTCCCCTCTCTCTCCCATCAGCCGGTTTACCAGTGGTGCAATATCTCCAAGTGACCTTCCAGACTCACCTAACCACACTGTTCCTCCAAGCCCCAAGCGCTCCAGGCCGCCCTCACAGCCTTTCAAGCCTCCACCTGCACAGAGTGAGTCCTCAGCCTCCCTCATCATCACTGAATATCAAGAAAAGACTGGGATGATATTGAAATAACATTAACATTTTTGTCTGAGGTTTAGATAGATTTAGATTCATTCAGCTCATGAATTTCACTGTTGATCTCTTCATTAGTATTTTCATCTGAGGGCAAAGTTAAATTAGGTTAGATTTGGTTTAGATTCATTCATTTCATTAATTTTAATGCTGATCCCTTCTCTGTGTAGATCATGACTTGAAAAAGCATCATATTTTGCTGAGAAATTAACAGTCAGTGTCCGAAAATTAGTAGTAGGCATTTCTATAATCCCCAGACCAATACATCCTTTACTTACATAATCAGGAATGTGATATGTTGAAATGACTGTTAAGAATAGAAGAACACAAAATAAGGTAAACTGCAAGAAGCCATCAGGCCTACACATGCCAGTCCCTGTGTGTGTATCTCATGTGTGTGTGTGTGTGTGTGCAGTTCCAGGCCCAAGAACCAGCACTGGAGTGTTCAGTGAGGCACCAAGAGCCTTTGTTGAAGAAGGCACCCCTGTAGAGTTCTCTCGAGCCACCTCACTCTCATCACTCACTATTGATGATGACCTGCCGGTTGTAGATGATGGTGTGCCCAGGGTAAGACTCTCTCTCTCTCTCTCTCTCTCTCTCTCTCTCTCTCTCTCTCTCTCTCTCTCTCTCTCTCTCTCTCTCTCTCTCTCTCTCTCTCTCTCTCTCTCTCTCTCTCTCTCTCTCTCTCTCTCTCTCTCTCTCTCTCTCTCTCTCTCTCTCTCTCTCTCTCTCTCTCTCTCTCTCTCTCTCTCTGCACAGAACAAATCTAAAAAACATTTACAAACAGATTATAAGTGGAAAAGAACAGTAGATTTAATTTTAACATTCAGTGCATTTCTGTTATTGTTTTTAGTACTTTTATAATCTTTACTTCTAAATGTAGGTACATTATGCATTCATTAAATGGGTAAAGGATATCATTACTTTTTTTTTTTACTCTTAAACTATCATGCTACATAATTGTAAGTTGAATTTATTTGGTCATGGGTCAAATATGTCATTTCCCAAGTACTTTGCTATACCTGGTTACTCCCTTCAGCCACTTCATTCCCCATGACATTTTTCTCACCATCAGTCACCATATCACAGCACCTTAAGTCAATCATTCAGTCAACTAACCATCCTCTCCCTCAGGATCGGCTACGAGGGGATGGCAAGGACAGCAGCGAGACCACCACCGGCAGTGAGGCGTCCCTCTCTGCTGCCCGGGGTCCTGTGGGGGTCAGAGGAAGAGTCTCCACCAGTATTCCCAGACTTGGACAGGTGAGGCAGACTTATTGCTTCCTGCCTGCACCTGTGTCTGGAGCAGGAGTGTTGTTGGTGCATATCAAAACATATTTACTGATTGTTTAAAAGAGGTTATGCCTAAATTTAGACCATTTTATTAAGTTTTTAGAGGAATTTAAGGTCATTTGAGACTGTCATTGTATGATGTTAAGCTGCAGTTTGATTTATTTTTATTAGAAAAGGTTAGTTTTTATGAGGTTTTCTAGGCTGAGACCATTTTTTGTGTGTAGTTTTTTAGAGGAGGTGAGTGGGTGAGTTTTATGAGAGACTGTTTTGAGTCAGATACACAACAGCTAAACCTTGGTGATGAATATTAAGTCAAGCGTTCATTCCTGTGTGCATGACCTTCACGTGGGTGTGAGGTCATTCCCCGCAACCACAAGGTTTAGGATGAGTCACTCTCAGGCATCCCTGCACAGGAGGAGGGAAAGCAGCGTGGAGTGAGATGACGGAGGTGACTAAAAACATGTCATTTATTGTTGGTGTGCAGGAGCGTGGCGGCCTGAGCCCAGTGGCGCGCGAGGCGGAGGAGGAGGGAGTGCGGGAGGGCGCCAAGGAGCGAGGCGAGGCCCGATCTCGCGAGCACTCCGGCACGCGGTCCAGCACCCACACGGACTCCGAGAGCGAGGACCTGCTGGCGGAGTGCATCAGCTCCGGCATGCCCGACAACACGTGAGTGTGACTGATGGATCTGTCTGTGTCTTCCTCTGGTGCTGCGTCCTCCCTTATCTTCTCGTTTTCTTTGTATTCAGCATTTTTCCTTGTGTATTCATCTGTGACGTCTTCTCTTACCTCTTTCTTATTTTCCCGTGTCATTTGTCTTCACCATCTTTCCACCTCCATATCGAACTGCTACACTTTTTAAGAGAGGAATATCAGTCCATAAAAAAAAGGGTCTTTCTTTTGGACTTTCTATTCGTTTATTTTTTATTTATTTATTTATTTTTTTTTTTTTTGGGAGGACGGCATTATGAGTTTTTTTTTTCTATTTGTTATTTGCTCTCGCTCGATCCTACAATACATAAAAAAAGGCGAAACATTTTTACTGTCTTGTGCTCCATTTCCTTCAGTCTATTAGGCAATCTTTTAAATACATAAATATACTGTCTCATTATTTCACAGCAATTTCTCGCATCTTCGAACTTACCATCCTTACATTACACTGCTACCTTCACTCTTTTTCCCAATCGTATACCCGTGTTTTGTTCTCTAGCAGCTGTTTTTCACGCATATATTTATTCCTTTATCTTATTGCTGCTTTTGACATCCTCAGTACTCTTGAAGTGCATATGCTTGTTATTTTTGGTGCAGTAAGTGCGTATCGGAGGGAAGGGAGTCTCGTGGCGGGCAGGCAGGCGGGGAGAGAGAGCGTGTATGTTATATGCACGGTCACTGGAGCACGAAGATGGGGTTTGTGATTGTGTCGCTCAAAGGTTTATTGTGGTATTGTTACTTAGAGGTCTTTATAAAACCCTTTTACTATATTCAAGAAACTATGAACAATGTATGAAATCTTTAATAAACAGCTACAAGAAAAAAAGGGATTGAAATTTGGTTATACAGTATCTGGCCAGGATAATTTAAATAATGTCAGATTTGACCAGTTCAGTTGCACTGTTTTGTCCGTAGGTCTATTTACGTGTGTGGGAAGTGAATAATAGTAATCTCTACATTTTATCCTTGTCCATTAATCCTATCTTAGAATATTAAAGCTAAAACAATATAAATGTAAGAAAAAAAATGGAAAAAATTACCCTCATATTTTAGTCTGTACAGCGTGAATGAGCGGTTGGCCTGAATGTTGCTTGAATAAAAACTTCATGTAAATTCAATTAAGTTTAATATATTTAAACCGAATTCGTGTAAAAAAAAAAATAAATAGATAAACCGAGTCATCTGAAGTTTAATGAATCGGGAAAGACGCGCCGACTAGAATTAAAAAGGATCAAAAGTGACAGGTAAAAAAAAAAGTGTGTACCAAGTCAGCGTTCCGGTAAATAGTTATGATGTCCGAGCTAATAGTAGCCGCTCAGTGCCAGGCGCCGCCACACGAGGCTCCCTTCACTCCCCCAGCGCGCAGCCAGTTTTTGCCGTGTTGACCGCAGTACAGAACACCGCTCACTCACCGCTGGCCCGGTTCTCTTCAGGGTTGTTCGTCGTTTGTCATTATTTTATTTTAACAAGCTATACGTTATTTTTCATTTTGTTTTTTGTTTATTCTGTTTCATTCGTCCATTCATTCGTTCACTTTATTCATTCTTTTTATTTGTTGATTGATTGATTCTTATTTATTTATTTATTTGTTTATTTTTCGTGGTACAGTCTTAGTGAGAAGTTGACTAAACCCTATATTTACTTCGCTGTCTAAAGTCCTCGATCAGCTGATGGTCTTACGAAATGTACAATTGATGGCAAGATTAAAAGGAAACTTAAAACACAGCACTGACGCAAAGAGTTAAATCATATCCGACCGCGACTGTGTGTG
>NC_087172.1:2247500-2250000 GCF_035594125.1 Scylla paramamosain | reverse complement strand
TTTGTCGAATTTGCTAGCTCTCTCTCTCTCTCTCTCTCTCTCTCTCTCTCTCTCTCTCTCTCTCTCTCTCTCTCTCTCTCTCTCTCTCTCTCTCTCTCTCAAATTAGAACGACAGCAATTTAGCATCTAATTAATTATACGTCACATTATAACTATTCTACCAACTCTTGCCAGAATGTGTCCTTGAAATCAAGTAATTGTGAACCTGGTGTCTTTTTTTAGTTTTTTTTTTTTTTTTACTGACACTAGTTAAGGAGAGAGAGAGAGAGAGAGAGAGAGAGAGAGAGAGAGTGTGTGTGTGTGTGTGTGTGTGTGTGTGTGTGTGTGTGTGTGTGTGTGTGTGTGTGTGTGTGTGTTTCCTTGATCTCGGTTAACTGCAAACTGTCAAACTTTCCTTGTTTTTCTTAATTCCGCATTCGCCACAATTCTCACTTCCTTTCTTACTCTTTCTTCACCAACGTGTGTTTTCCTACTCTTTATTATGTATTCCTTTCTTTCTTCTTCTTCTTCTTCTTCTTCTTCTTCTTCTTCTTCTTCTTCTTCTTCTTCTTCTTCTTCTTCTTCTTCTTCTTCTTCTTCTTCTCCTTCAGGCAGTATATGCGGGAAGGAAACTTTGGCCAAGGCTGTGTGAGTGAAGATATGGCTTCCCTCTCCCTTCCTTCATCCTACGGCCCTCCTTCACTCTCCCTCCCTCCCTCCCTCCCTCCCTCCCTCCCATTCCTCTCTCTCCCTTCCGCTTTATGTCTCTCCCCATTCCTCCTCTTCCACCCAGAACGTTCTCCTGTGCTTTCACTACCCTCTCTCTCTCTCTCTCTCTCTCTCTCTCTCTCTCTCTCTCTCTCTCTCTCTCTCTCTCTCTCTCTCTCTCTCTCTCTCTCTCTCTCTCTCTCTCTCTCTCTCTCGCCGTACCTTCAAAATGCAAAGTTGATAGCGGAGAAGAAGAAGGAGGAAAGGAGGAAAAGAAGGGAAGAAGAAGGGGAGGAGGTGGAGGAGGAGGAGGAGGAGGAGGAGGAGGAGGAGGAGGAGGAGGAGGAGGGCTGTATAGTGGAGTTTGCAGTATGTTTCGGAATAAAGAGAAAATGAAGGAAAAGTGAACAAAAGCAATCGCAAAACATATGCAAATGTAAACGAATAATATTGAACAAACTTTTTTTTTCTCTCTATTTCGATTTAAATGCACGACAAACCATTTTATTTTCATTGAAGTATTTTTTTATCTAAAGTGTCGAATTGTATATTTCTTTCCTTACTTTCTTGTTTATTTTTTTATTTGTTTTCCTTCTAATATATGGTGTTCCTTTTATTCATTTTTTTCCTCCTCTTTTAAACATCTTCCTTATCATCATTTTTATCGTTATCTGCTCTTCTTCCTCCTCCTTCTCTTCCTCTTCCGTCTATGCTATCCTTCTCTTACTCTATATTACGTAGATAGTATAGTTTCCTCCTCCTCCTCCTCCTCCTCCTCCTCCTCCTCCTCCTCCTCCTCCTCCTCCTCCTCCTCCCTCCTCCTTGATATGTTTCTGAAGGAGAGTTCAAACATTTATTAGCAATTACTTAAGTTAGAGTGAGTTTTAGTGTCAGATGTGCAAGGAGCTATCAAGGACGAGGAGGAGGAGGAGGAGGAAGATAGGAAGGGTACATAAACAAGGGGAAGAAAAGGTAAATTTAATAATAATTTAGTGCCAGAAAGAAAAAAAAATGGAAATATAGATAAGCATGTGAGGAATACTAGATGAGGAAAAATAGTACAATATATTAGCACGCAAGAGAGAGAGAGAGAGAGAGAGAGAGAGAGAGAGAGAGAGAGAGAGAGAGAGAGAGAGAGAGAGAGAGAGAGAGAGAACCAGGGAATTCTCGCAGAAGAAACAAGAGGAGAAAAGAAAAGAAGAAACACTGAATAAAGAAAAAAAAATAAATGAACTTTGGACTAAGACGAGAAAAAAAAATGGAGGAAGAGAGAGAAAGAAAAAAACTTGCAGATGGCGAGAGAGAGAGAAAATGAGAAAGAAAATAAAGAGGAGGAAGAGGAGGAGAACGAGGTGGAAATGTAAGATCAGAGAGGAAGGAAACACTAAGCATACAGAGAGAGAGAGAGAGAGAGAGAGAGAGAGAGAGAGAGAGAGAGAGAGAGAGAGAGAGAGAGAGAGAGACGCCAGACTCCCCACGCTCACCAAGGCACTCTAATCCCCCGGGCAGTCCCACCAGCACACGTGTATATGGGTTTGGGGAGATAACATATGAAAAGTGGATTTGAAGAGGTTGCCGAGGCTCTCACGACGCAGGTGGGAGGGAAACACACACACACACACACACACACACACACACACACACACACACACACACACACACACACACACACACACACACACACACACACACACACACACACACACACACACACAGAGAGAGAGAGAGAGAGAAGGATATGCAAGAAGGGAAGGAAGGAAGAGAAGCAGGTGGGGGGACTTTACACACACACACACACACACACACACACACA
>NC_087172.1:2215000-2235000 GCF_035594125.1 Scylla paramamosain | reverse complement strand
ACCACCGGCCCGTTCCCGTGGCCAGGGTCACCCCTGCCGTCAAAGTGGGCGGCACCAGGATATCTCCACGCCCTGCCCTGCAAGAGGACTCGGCCGGGGATCAGATGCGTATGTGGGCCACGGAGGGCACGCCAGCCACCTTCTCCCGCGCTGACTCCCTCTCGTCGCTCAGCTGTGATGACGAGGGCAACAGAGCCAGCAGGGACACCAGCCCCAGACCCCTCGCGTCCCCACATTCCCAGGCCCCACAGTCCCCGCAACCTCAGAGCCAGCCCCCGCGGGCCAGGACACCAGGCTCTCCTCGCAGCAGAAGGTCTCAGCAGGCTCAAAGCAGAGGACAAGAGATTGACGGGGAGAAGGAGGTTCCTCGGCAGTTTGCAGTGGAAGGAACGCCCGGCGTCATATCTCGACACTCATCTTTAAGTTCCATCGAAGGCGAGGAAGAGAGTGCCATCGTGCAGGCGCCCAGCGCACAGCAGGCTGGCAGCGTCCGCAACTACGGCGTGGAGGACACGCCTGTGTGCTTCTCTAGGAACTCTTCCTTAAGTTCCTTGTCTGTAGAGTCATTTGGAGAAGAAACGACCCCCACTGAACAAGCTCTTCTGCAGCAGTGCATCAGCCAGGGCATGCCCAAGAGCAAGTCTGACTTGGAGAGTCACAGTCGCAGGAGGAGGCGTGGGGGCTCCCGCATCCCCGCCCCATCATCACGGTCGCCGGCGCGCCTGGTGCCTGGGGTGCCCATCCAGCGCCTCACCCTGTGCCGGGACGAACAACCCGCCCAGCCAAAAAACGCGGGAGCGACGGCGGCCGCTGCGGACAGTGTGGACGCAGACGCCGCCATGCCAACGGCAGATGTAGAGAGCTCGAAACTCCACACGGACTCCGAGCAGAGCGAGAAGAATGAGCGCGCTCAGAGGCACATCAAGGAGGAAGACTTCGAGGACCGGGAGGAGGATGACGAGAGTGTTGCTGATTACACAGAGGCAGACTCAGAGGTGACAGCAACCACAGCAGAGATGTGTCAGCCTCACAGCGACATGACTAGCGAAGACAGTGCTCCCACAGTGCAGGACCAGCTAGCGACCGAGAAGGAGGCAGTGCAAGAGGAGACGGAGCCTCGAGTCAGTGATGAGTCAGCAGAGGGCATGGGCTCCTCTCCTGATGACAAACCTTCCTGGGTTGAGCCGAGAAACTCTACTGACAAGTCTTCTCCTTCAGACGGCCGCGGCTCCGACACCTCCGTCACGGCGTCCATGTCTGAGTCAGGTTTTCTGGCCATGGAGGCCATGAAGGTGGCCAGAGCTGTGGCAGGTGAGGCCAAGCTGCTGAGTAGTGACGAGACCTCCCACATGTCACAGAGCATAACTAGCGCCGCGTCAGACGCCTGCATCGACAACATCAAGCCTCCCTCAGCCATGGGGAGTCTGGCATCCATGTCCAACAGCCTCACAAACAGCACCGAGGAGCCGCGCGCCCGCACCAACAACCGCCGCCTGGAGTGCCGCCACACGCGCCGCATGCCAGAGATGGTGCGGCGCGCCCTTGGGGAGCAAGACTACGGCTCCACCGAAAACATGGCCAGCATGGTGAGTTCCTGTCACTCTAATGTAGACAACATTCCTCCTCCCTCTATGATGGATGATGACATGGAGAACTCCATGATCAGCGTGGCGTCCATAACCTCCGAGGTGGCGGAGCAGCGAGACTCACCTCCCTCGCCCCCAGCAGACCACACAGCAATGGTGGCGGCGCCCGCCCGGCAACTGGCAGCCATCTTCCAACAAGAAGCCCTCAACGCTGCCTCGACCCTCACCCTGACAGGCGGTGACGAAGCTTCCACCTACCAGGAGATCACAGACATCACCGAGCACGAGGAGACGGTTGGTCCCGCGAGTGACACAGAACTCGCTGCCGATGACCTGCCTGTTGATGTTCCTGATCTGCCACAAGACGGCTTCTCTTCCCCGCGGTGTGGTTCAGCGCACGCTTCACCTAACAGGCAAGGAACACCACGTGCACGGAGACACCTGCCCAAAGACAGATACCGCACCTTTACCCGCGGAGATGGAGAAGTGTCCTCTGACGCCACACCTTCTCAGGACACAGATACAACACTAGTCGAGGTGCTTCCTTCCTCTCCATTCGCTACGAGAACGGCGAAACAGAGACGCCAGGAAGATTCTGAGCGCTTCAGGACCAGAACGATATCCTCCTCAGAGGGAACAGTAGAAGCCTTGCCAACAGACCCTGTCCCCACAGGTGATAAGGGGAGTGATAAAATCAGTCCTAAGAAATCTCCCAAAAATCGTCGCCTCCAGGACCCTAGTCGCTTCCAGACTCACACAATAAGTCCAGCACAAATCTCTCCTGAGGCAGCACCAGAAGTCCCCCCTGTGAGGACTGGAGACGCTGATGGCGCTCCCGCCTCCCCACCGAAGGTTCAAGGCAAGCAGAATATCAAGCAGCGGCGCCAGGAGGACCGAGAACGATACCAGACCCGCACCATTGAGGTCCCGCTGGCTGACATCACCCCAGAAACCGAGCCTGACACACCAGATGAAGACGACCCTCCCAAGGAGGCAGAGGACGGTCCCCTGGTGGACTTCCAGGACAGCAATGAGATGCTTGACCTGACTGCTGAGCAGCTGGAGGCGCTGCAGCAGGACGCCAACATCGTGATCTGCACCCTCAATGAGACCCGCGAGGCCATGACCAGCGAGTCCTCAGACCTCCTTAGTGAAGAGAACATCCTGGACATTGAGACGCTCAGCTTAATATCAAACGAGGATGAGTCAGAGATGAGAAATTTTCTTCAGGACTTTGATGATGACCCTCCAGATAAAGACGATGACGACGAGGTGGAAGAGGCAGAGGCAGAAGCGGAAGCAGAGGCACAAATGATCCGGCGCCCCCGCATCGTGAAGCCTGGGGAGAAGCCAGCCAGACCCCAGGAGGAGGACGAAGGGGCAGGAAAAGGCATCAGAGGTCGCAGAAAACCTCTGTACTCTAGTGCCAAGAAGTTCATCACGCCGACCCGGCCCGCCTCCAGCACTTTGAAGACCGGCATGGTGAAGCCCTCGCCCGTCAGACCCAGCTCCGCCTCGCCAGTGAAGCCTTCGTCACCCAAGCTGCCTCGCGCCACAAGAGCATCAGCATTGAGACAGACTTCCAACATTCAGAAGGGAGGAAGCAGCGGCGAGGACAGTCCCACGGGACGAAACACAGGCTCCTCTGCTGGCAGTAGTGCTGGATCCAGCCCCAGGCTCGGCCCTGGCTCTCGCAACAACGTGGTAGCTCGGCCAGCGAGGTCAAAGTCCTTGGCAAGACCTGGCCCAGACCCTCCCAAGCCTCTGCAGCGTCAAAACACGTTCACTAAGGATGACAGTGACACCCCACCAAGTCCAGAGCACAACGCTGTGGCCGAACTAAAAAAAACTCCAACACCTAATCGAGCTGTGAAGACGAGGCTGCGGCGGGACATTGTCCAGCCCAGCCCGTCCACGGCGCAACCTGGTCCAGGCGTGCGCACCGTGATACCAAAGAGTGGCAGTCAGGACCTGAGTCCCACTAAGGGTCGGCCTCCACAGCACAAGTCAGCAAGCCTCACGAGAGATGCACGGCCGCCCACCTCTTCTGACGTGGCTGAGTGGCAACACGAGGGCACCAAGAAGACTGTCAAAAAGGAGGTGACGAGCAGGATAGCTAATTTGTGGAAGAAAGTGGAACGTGCGCAGGCTAAACCCAAGGAAAGTGACAAGAAGGTGTGGATCACTCGCCCCAAATCCGCCGCCAAGGAGTCTCCGCCGCAGCCCTTGGTGCGCAGCTCAACATACGAGAAACTTCCTGTCAATGGCGCGGCCAGCGGCGGGAGCAGCAGCGAGACGGGAAAGAGTAGGACGAGACTGGGACTGAAACTGGCCAAGCTAAGAGGCCGAGATACGAGATCCTCGCCACCCTCCGAGGCCACGACACCCGTTGACCCTCGGCCACACTGCCTCGTCAGTCCGACTCGTGCGCGGGTAGGAGAGGTCACGCCGCGACCTGCAGAAGCAGTACAGCTCCGCCCGCGGCCAGCCACTCATCCTCCAGGCACCCATGTGGGGGCACAGCTGGAGGAGGATAGCGAGGCGCGAGCAAAGAGGTTGTCTCGCCTGGGGTCATTCATCGTTGTAGAAGAGGACGGGCGGGTCAAGTCACCTCCACAGTCAGCCATCGTCCAGCCCTTCAACTACCAGCCTCCCGCCGCGCCCAAGATCAGGTCTGCGGTCGCCACCCGCATACCTCAGCCTTCCAAATCGTTCCTCTCCAACGCGCCGTGCGGCAGGGACGACAACGGGAACGCGGCCGATCCCAGCGTGGTGACGGGGACCTGGAGACCCTGACCCCAATCCCCGCACCGCGCCCAGGACACCCAGGACCCCGAGGACCACTGGGGCGCGGGGCCAGGTCCTCAAGGGCTTACCTAGCGCCTGTAGGATCCGTATTCCTCATGTAATGAAATATACTGAGGAAAAACAGACTGGCCTTCCCCCAGCCAAGGAGCGCTGCGGGTGGGCGGTCTGAGCGTGTAGGCAAGGCTGGTGTCTGTTGTAAGGACTACCAGTTCTCTCATACCACGTGAGGGATTCAAGGGCCCAGATAGGCTTTAGGCTGTAACCACCACACCACAGGTAGGAAGAATCAACCCTTCAGGCTCTGGAACTCCTCGGTACTGTACATAGTATATACTCTGCCCTTCTGTACACCATTTCATATGAAAAATTACATAATTATTCAGTGCTTAGGGGATAGATAATAATATCCTTGTTAATTTAGTGCATTTTCACTGCATTTAGTGTTTCTGTTCGTGCATTGTCCACTGTCCTTTCTTTTGTCCTGAATTCTTTGAGCATGGGCGAGTTCCTGAGCCTGACGCTGCCTTGGCCACGACGAGGCGCCCGCCGCCCTGGCCGCGCCCCACCACTGCTGCACCAGACAGGCGTCCAGGAACGTAACTATCAGAAGCGAACCAGATCGTCTCCGCTTTGTGTTATGTTTGGACAACTTAATAAGAAAATGGTAATAGTACTTGCATTTACGTGTTCCAATGTTTTGTGTTTTATTTATTTGTTTGTAGAGCTTTGTGTATATACCTCTATTTCTTTCATTTTTCCATATTTTTTGTTTGTATTTTTTATTTTCAATAAAGGATATTTGATTTTTTCAGGATACATTTTATCTCCCAAACATGTCAAAGAAAACGTGGTGTTGTCTCCTGCGAGGCGAGTATGGAGTCTGGTATGCGATCATTCTTGAGGGAAATATAATAAACAGAGGCTAAATGAGCTTCAGATAGACATGTACTATGCTTTAATGATTAGACGATAATATTTTAGCTGGTTTTTATAATAACGTAGTTAAGTGTTGTGCCTCGCGAGGGTTGCCAACAGTCTCGTGTCAACACAGTCATGGCCGCCCTCGCCCCTCATCCCTGTGCCATAGCGCCAAGTAAGTTTATAAATTTAGGTGTTTCGTGTCTTATTTGGCATTGATTTGGAGTACTACGTGAAGTGTGTGTCTCGTCAGTGTCGTGCTGTGTTGTGTGTGGAGCTGTGGCTGCGCAGCGACCCGATCTCAGTGTGGTGGTGGTGGTCTGTGTGCTGTGGCGACGTGGTAGCCTTGTGTACGTGGCGGCCACGTGTTTGGTAGCTTCATGTACGTGGCGGCTATGTGTACGTGGCAGCCATATATGCGTGGGTGCCTCGTGTATATGGTGGCCAGGTGTACGTGGCGGCCATGTTTACGTGGCGGCTATATGTACGTTGTGGCTTCGTGTACGTGGCGGCCCAGTGCACATTGCAGCCATGTATATCAGGTAGTCAGATATACGTGGCCATGTGTACGTGATGGCCATGTGCACGTGGTGGATCCGTGTACACACATGGCGGCTTGATGCACGTGGTGACCGTATCAGTATGTTCATGATCACTATTATGGCGTGAGTGAAGGTAGACATAAATTTACTCATCCCAGACTAAGGAAATAACCGAATGAGTCAGGTGAGGCAGTTACTCATGTTACGTGTTTTCTGCAGTGCAATCCTCACTCCTTCAAAAGAGTAATTCTCAAGACTTTAATGTAAGGCTCAAAATCCTACTCTTTGACCTCTTATTCAGCTCAGGGGAAGGGAAACTAATGGTGTTGAATTAGTTACATAAGATTACCTGCTCAGCCTGTTCTTTATTACATGCAGTTTTGGGCTCTAGTGATTTTTGGGGCTTGTGGGGATTTCTGTAATGACTCCAAGCAGGTGAAGTGGAGGTGAGAAGCAGACAGGGTGCTATAGTATGTCTGTACATACTGCGTTGTATCAAAACACGACTTTTCACTAGTTTGCTGTGAACATTACGTATGTGATGGTGAAGTGTGTGGGTATCTTATTTTAGCATGTTTCCCTCAAATATACTAAGGATTACAATTTAATTCTGATTTTTTACAAGAGGTGAAAATTCTGAAATACTCCTTGCTTTATTTTTAAATTGGAATTATTAAGAAAACACAACTATGAAGATGTTACAATGACTTTGCTTTGTTGGCTGAACCTAACATCAATAAGCAGAATGCCTGTCCTGGGCACATTGACAACACAGAAACATTTACGTCAGACTGCGAGTAACATAGATATCCAGAAGATATTTCCTGTATCCATAAGACTGCATTTAGATTACTTAATAGTCAAGAATAATCCTTACCAGACTCTGTACCACCCGTATGAAGGAGGAGCATTATTGTATGTGTTCAGGAGACTACAAATTATGTACTGTACCTTTAAGAACTAGACATTGAAGCTAAGGTAACCAAAGGTGTCACAGTAACCTAAGGCATCTGCAAGGTCTGGTTACATTAGGCCACTAATGTGATGTACAGGTCCAGGCAGATCTCGTTTCTCCCCAGGATATAACGACAACAACACGAACATTGTAAGCATGGACCAGTAAAATTATTTCCTTTTTTTTCCCCACAAATTCAGCTGTAATGCATTGGTTTTGAACTTCCTACCAACACTTTTGTTAAGCTGTATGATCATTTTCAACAGCATTTCCTTTGCAATATGTAACATTCACATTTACTACAGTGAAAGTGTCTTCTGGTATGTCTGAAGACAGGTAAGATTCTGAGGCTGAATTTGAAGAGCAAGTAACTACAGGTGTCAGCACTAATCTTTCTTAGCATTTGGTCCATGAGAGAGTAGCTCTCTCTTGCCTCATTTTGCTTCAATGTTTCTGTTCCTCCACTAACGAACCAAAGTCTCTCAAGTGGTCTGGGGAGGCCACGCGCCGCACCGCCAGGGCCGTCTAGAGTGTGCTCCAGACCGGGCTGCTGGGCGGTGGGCTGCCGGGGAGTGTGTGTGGCTTACTTATATCATTAGAGGTGTACTTAAGACACGCTGTAGCCGCCGCCTTAGAGTCACGTAACAGTCTTCAGTCTGTGGTATTAGTGCTTCATGATTACTGTTCAGCAGGCACCTATTTATATCCATCATGGTTCAGTAGGTTTGGTTAGGCATGTTCTTCATCCCGAGTTGTTTAGTTGCTGTGCAGCATTTCATAAACTTACCTTAATTTCTTACACTGTAACAGTTCTCCTGGGTTTCCATTGCATGATATACTATATTGATATTTAAAATGGACCAATTTGTATTTATTTACTTATGTATATCCCTGTACATTAGACAACATACATTGTATCATAGTGTAAAGTATGACAGCATGAAGTGGTGGTGGTGGTGGTAGTGGTGGAGGGAACTCAGACTTGGCTGTGGTTGCTGAGTACAGCATTCTTTTCTTCTCCTTATCCCTTATTGCAATATTGAACTCTTCCTTATTATCATATGATTAAATATAGTATTATGACAAATTAAATACTTGTATGTATCTCATCTTTCTCTTTCCTCACCAATAACACAATGAGTGAGGAATGCTGAGTGCAGGTCAGTGTAGCATCATTATTACCGAGCAGACATTATGCACCTCTTTTTTCATTAAATGACGAGAGTTTTTCTGTATAACTGACCTACATGTCACATTCCTGATCATCTCATTTAAATACTGACGAGTTAATTATTGTACTGATCTGGAGCAGTGACGCGCCAGGACAGCGGGCGTTATGGCACTACCTGGCCGCAGCTCCTCGTGCATGTTTGTGGTGGCGGTGTTTGGGACTCTTAGCTGTGTGGTGCTGCTGGTTTGTTACTGGTTTGTAGTTCTTAGTATATCATTTAATCTATGCTGATGCCTTTTCATGTGGTCTTTTGTAATAGACCATTGGAAATTCTCTCTCTCTCTCTCTCTCTCTCTCTCTCTCTCTCTCTCTCTCTCTCTCTCTCTCTCTCTCTCTCTCTCTCTCTCTCTCTCTCTCTCTCTCTCTCTCTCTCTCTCTCTCTCTCTCTCTCTCTCTCTCTCTCAACATGTCATACCAAATCAAATTGCAGTAGAATTAATGAATATACAGATAATCAATTACAGTAGTGTGTGGTTCTCTAATACTAGATCACACACACAAGGAGGAACCACACACTTAAGAAGGCATCATGCATGGAAACAGTGGGTGGTGGTGCACACTAATGCTGTAGTCAGTCAGAAGCTGCTTGTTGGGTTTGGTTGGTTTGAAAATGCCATAATTGCAGCCTTATCATAGGAAAGTAGGTATGTCTTAGGTCTTTTCAGGTATTGCTGGGAATCATCACCAGGAAATTATTATATAGGAAGTGTAAAGTGGTTTTAATGCACAGGTTAAAACATATACTTGATACTAAGAAGATAAGTAAACACTGGGTAGGTTCAAGGGAACATACAATTCATATCAGGAATTAAAAAAAAAAAAAAAGGAAGATATTGCAGCTAATTATGAGAACAGGATAAGACTGAGAAATTATATAACATGTTAGAATTTAAGGGAACACACAATCGATATTAGAAAATAAAAAAAAAGAATGTAGATATTACAACTAATTATGAGAACAGGATAAGATTAAGGAATGATATGATGTGTTAGAACAGGGGTAGGTCAGGAGGCAGTGACATTGTAGTGAGGGTGTCTCAGTAATACATGAGGAAGTGATTGACATGCTCAGTGATGTCATGCTCAATAGAAAACACAGGAGGAAGACCACAAAGGTTGAGTCTCCTGAACTGTGGTGAGTGCAGGAAGCTCTTTGGCGAATGCAAGTGGGTCCTACAGCAGATCATCATCATCATCACCATCACCATCATCATCTCTGTGGCTCTTCTGCAGCAGGTTTGTAGTTACTGTTAAGCACTTGATATAAGTAAAAAGTAATTGTGTATGAGCAAAGTTTGTACACCAGATTTTTTTCACTGAGGTGCCGGTCCCCAATGGTTACATTCCTTGAAGATTTCTAGTAAAAAAAGTTCCCATATATACAGCTTGTCTTTATATTAGCTATCACATAAAAGGAATTCTCATACACTTATCTTTACATTAACTATGAGGTTACATTGCTTGACCTCTTTGTGCTCATAAATTTTAATCCATCACTTATTTCTCAAACTGTACTAAAGTAGTTTGCCTTTGCATTATCTCCATCAAAGTGAATTTTCTTGTATGTAGAGAATTGTCATGTTTAGGTTTGCTACATATTTGTGAATGCTGAAGCTGCTGATAACAAGACTGGTCCACTGCTGTATAAAAGTAAAGGTAGTGAAGAGGAATACTTACTTACTACTGTATTGCATAAGAATTAATGAGAAAGTTCATGTTTAGATTAGCTATGTATTTATAAATTTTGAAGCTGCATATAACAAAACTGATGCACTACTGAATAAGAGTGATGGTAATAGAGAGAAATACTTGTGCATCAGAATCAATGAAACTCAGTCCATGATTATACTGAGAAAGAAATGTTGGGGCACTTGCTGTTGGGTATAAGAGGAAATAAAAGCAAGGACTTAAGAGGAACTTAGTAATAAAAAGTAAATAAAATAAGGTGAGTGGATGAGGGAGCAACAGGCACTAAAAAATATCCAAGAAAAGAACGTGTAAAAGTGAAATAATATGATGTTCTTATGAAACTGCTTAAGAGGATCATGTAACTTTAGTGAAAAATGAGGCTGGCCAGTTAATACAAAAACAAAAACTAAAAATGCTTAATTACCATTCCCCAAAAATCAACAGAGAAAATTACAGTTGGGTTGATTGCATAGTTCTCAATAAAGATGATGAAGGGAGACTGAGTGGAAGTAAATAATTTCAGAGTACAAAAGCAATTATTAAAATGGAGGTGGCAGTTCTATATTTGAGTCTCTTCTACCTCACAAGGAGTGACAAACAAAATCCTCAGGATCAGCAATCTGGATAGTACAAGTCTTAGTGGACTCAATGTTGATAAACTTTGATTAAAAAAAAAAAAAAAAAGTAAATAAATAAAAAATAAGGAATTGGTTCTCAGAGTGGTAGATGAATGGAATAGACTCGGTAATCATGTTGTTGATGCTTTAAAAGATTAGACATTTATGGATCAGGATGATAGGTGGAAATAGGTATGTTTCAAACAGGAATTGTCACATGTAAGTCTGATGGCTTTGTAGGTTTTCTTATATATATATATATATATATATATATATATATATATATATATATATATATATATATATATATATATATATATATATATATATATATATATATATATATATATTTCTAATGTCATAATGCTCTATGAAATATGTTATTGGAAGTCAGTGGTGATAGTAGTAGTAATGTTGCTAGTGGTGGTAGTTATGGTGATGGCAGATGTGATAATACTTAGTAGTTATAATAGTGATGCTGACGTTGGTTTTGATTGTAATGCTCAGTGGTCGTGGTTGTTGTAGTAGTAGTAGTACTGGTGATCATGGTGATGGTAGCAGTAATGGTAGCATTGATGGGAGTGATGGCAATCCAGATTGTAAGATTACTCTCCAATGTAGTTCTTTTGCTGACAATGTTTGACAGTTTCTAAAATATTTTTTTTAGGTTCCCGAGCCTTCCACATTGAATATCAGGTTTATGAAATTCAATGTAAGCAGTGTTGTGCCTGGCCCATAGGAAACGAGGTCAGTCGTTGTTTGGATATGATGTATCTCTTTGTTACAATAGAAACAGCAAATAACGAAAAAATTAGCAAAACACCGTAGTCTCCCGTTAAAATAAGTACATTTTCTACGACTGGCGCGATACGGTTAGCAGCACCATCTAGCCTCGAAACTTTACCGAAGAGTTTATTTCTTCTTCCCGTTTGTCTTCAATGGGCTTGCTACAACAATCGGGGGAACACAGTGTTGCATTTTATACAGGCACGTTTTGAAGTTCTGAAATATACGTACTGCTAATTTATCTATATACATTTCATTATAAGCTTAAAGACAAACGTAAGGTTAATTACACTGTTCAATTTTGAGCCTAAGTCTTGTACTAGGAACACCAAGCCTATTACCAGAAGCTTTCATATTGATATTCACTAGGGTCAAGGATGAAAAGTTTCGCGGAATCTCTCTCTCTCTCTCTCTCTCTCTCATCTCTCTCTCTCTCTCTCTCTCTCTCTCTCCTCTCTCTCTCTCTCTCCTCTCTCTCTCTCTCTCTCTCTCTCTCTCTCTCTCTCTCTCTCTCGATTTCGGGAACCTTATCCGAGGAAAGGCAAGGGGCTGTGGGGTAAGTAGGTAAGTAGATGTAAGGGAAGGGAGGGGGAGGTGTGGGTGTGGCGAGCAGTAATAGACAACAAGTGCTGGCTTCCGCTGCGAGGGCTGACCTGCTTGTGTGTTGCAGGAAGAGGCGGTGACTGTGTGACTGACTGACTGACTGACTGAGTGGGTGGGTGGGGTGAGTTTGTACCGGTGCGTCTTGTCCATATGATAAGAGATGTTTGTGTCGCCACTGGCTGTTCTTTTCTTAATGAATATACTATTATAGAGAAGAGTTACGGAGATGCTACACTAAATACCATCATCACAAAGTTATTAAAGTCTTGTAATAGCATCCACAAGATAAAATGATACTCGGATTACACGAAAAAAAAAAATAATAATAATCATAAGCTAAAAAAAAATAATTGCATCCAGATAATGAAATGATCCTCGAATTACACAAAAATGTAACTACAAGCTTTAAAGTTTCCCAGTAGTGTCCAGATGATGAAATGACCCTCGAATTACACAAAAATGCAATCACGAGCTTTAAAGTGTCCAAATGAGGAACTGGTCCTCGAATTACACAAAAATGTAATCACAAGCTTTAAAAACGTCTTCCAATAGCATCCATGCAGAGAAGGACAGTGATGCCGCGGTGCTGAAGGAGACAACGCACAATAACTTAATCGTATGCAAATGAAACACGATGGAGTCCCGTTTGAGTTCTCGAGTCACGTGTTGAGTCCCAAGTTCCTTTCGCGACTTTCATTTCGCTGCCTCGCTCGGCCCAAGGAGTCAGAAGATTGCTTAGGGCTTCGGGTCTTCGGGAAGCGACACTACGGGGATTAATTAAACGTTGGATTTGATTCTTCAGCAGGGAGCGAACTGCTGTTGACATTTAATCGTAAGTGAAATGCAGGTGTGAGTGTGCAGTGAATGTGTGGTGTGCAGAGAGAGAAAGGGACGAGGATGTGGCGGTGATGGTGGTGATAGCACTGATGGTGATTAAACTTGGGGTAATGGCCTAAGGAAGGAAGTGTATTTTTGTCTTTTTTGTAATTTTTCTTCCTCTTCTTCTTCTTCTTCTTCTTCTTCTTCTTCTCAGCGGTCGAATAGTTCAGGGAATATTATTTTTGTGACCTAAAGTGACGTGAAGAGGATTAAATTTACATGCATCCAGAGAGAGAGAGAGAGGAGAGAGAGAGAGAGAGAGAGAGAGAGAGAGAGACGTATCTATGACAACTCCCATAGAAACACCAAAAATAGCAGACCGTGTGTGTCGTATGTGTGTGTGTGTGTGTGTGTGTGTGTGTCCAATAGCCGCTATTAGTGTGCTGAAACAAAGGGGCAGGGGAGCGGGGAGGGGGTAGGGAGAGGCAGGAGGGGGGGGGCGGTGGCATTGATGGGGGCGACGTCCCCAATTTGTCCAATGGGCACCACACTCTGCTAATAACTATGTATTGCTCTCTCTCTCTCTCTCTCTCTCTCTCTCTCTCTCTCTCTCCTCTCTCTCTCTCTCTCTCTCTCTCTCTCTCTCTCCTCTCTCATTACCAACAACTTATTTGCCTTTTTTTTTGCCTTTTTTTTCTTTTATTTCTTTTATTTTCTCTCTTTTGTTGGTTTTGTTTATGATTATTTTGTTTCGTCACTATTGTAAATTCTCGATTCTTACTTATCAATTATCTCTTTATTTTTAACTATTTTCCATTTCAATAAAAGCTAAATACTATAAACGTGACTTTTATCTCTTTTTCCGCTCTTTTTTTATATTTTTATCGTGTTTTTTTTTATCGTGTTTTTTCCTTTTTTTTTTATGTCAGTTTCATTCCTCCGGTTTCGTAAACTCTTCCTTCTAACATAACAATTTACTTTTATTCATTTAGCTTTCACTACATCCCATTTCATTAAGAGCGAAAAGTGAACGTGATTTTGCTTTCCTTTTTTTTCCCCTCTACTTTTTTTTTTTTTTTTTCGGTGAGATTGAGGTAATGAAAACCAGAACCAACCGATGTATTTGTCCTCTCTCTCTCTCTCTCTTCCTCTCTCTCTCTCTCTCTCTCTCTCTCTCTCTCTCTCTCTCTCTCTCTCTCTCTCTCTCTTTTTTATCCCAGGAATTCAAAGTCACGAGTTTTTAGTGTTAATTCAGTCCAGTATTGATAACTCTTGCCTGTATTACCTCCCCCTTCCTCCCTTCCTCCCCCTTCTGTGCTCATCTCCCCTTCTTTCCTCTCCTTCTCTACTCCTGTCCCTTTATATCACACCACCCTCACTGCACCACTTCCCTTCATATCCCCTCCATTCCTCTCTGCTTTCATTCCTTCTCTCCATTTTCCTTCTCTTTCTTCTTCTGCCTCATCATCATCCCTTTCCTTTTTTCCATCTTTCCTCTCTTTCGTCGTCTTTCCGTCTTTTTCTCCTCTTCCTTTTCGTCTTCTTTCCCATCCTCTTTCATCTTCCCTCTACTACTACTACTACTACTACTACTACTACTACTACTACTACTACTACTACTACTACTACTACTACTACTACTACTGTACTACTACAACTACTACTACACTACTACTACTACTACTACTATTACTACTATGATATTGATAAACAGTAGTAGTAGTAGTAGTAGTAGTAGTAGTAATAATAGTAGTAGTAATGATGATGATAGCAACAACAACGATAACAGCAACAGTAATGATGATAATGATAATAATAATAATAATAATAATAATAATAATAATAATAATAATAATAATAATAAGTGATGTGTATCTCTCGCTTCCTTTGTTTCATTATCAACTTAATTCCTTCCTGATTATAATTTTCCCCCGCGGCATTAAGCAAAAGTTGAGAGGTGCTTTCTCTCTCTCTCTCTCTCCTCTCTCTCTTCCTCTCCTCTCTCTCTCTCTCTCTCTCTCTCCTCTCTCTATCTCTCTCTCTCTCTCTCTCTCTCTCTCTCTCTCTCAAAGATGTTCAGAAATTGATTTATTTCTTAGTTGAAGTATTTTCTGGAAAAAACTTTTATTTTTATCTCCATTTTCAGGTGAGAGTGGGAAGAAAAGAAGTGTTTCTCTCCCTCCAATCTGCTCTGCCTTCCTCTTCCTTCCCTTCTCTCCCTTCCCTCATCCTCTCCCTTCCCTTCTCCCCCCCCCCCATTTATCCTCTCCCTTTGTCTCTCACCGTTGGAAGGGAAAATAAAATATCTGGGGTCTATTTTTCTTTTCTTTTACGGAGCTTAGAGTCAGCTGGGTTTGTTTTAATTGCTGTATGCAGAGAGAGAGAGAGAGAGAGGAGAGAGAGAGGAGGAGAGAGAGAGAGAGAGAGCGAGAGAGAGTGTGCGTATGGTTGGGTGGGAAGGACGTCTCTCTCTCTCTCTCTACTCCCCCAATAGTCCACCAAAAGCTCATGAACACAAGGCAGACGAAACGTAAATCGAATCATAATATTAGTTGTAGTTCTATCAATATTTAAATAACTAAATTAGGCAAGGCTGATGAGGTGGTGATTAGGAAGATCTCTCTCTCTCTCTCTCCTCTCTCTCTCTCCTCTCTCTCTCTCTCTCTCTCTCTCTCTCTCTCTCTCTCTCTCTCTCTGCCTCGCCCACTAGGTTTTCTGCTGGTCTCCTCCTGCTCCTCCTACTGTTGCTGCTGTTGCTGCTCTCCTCTTCTTGTCTCCTGCTTTTGGTTATAATGGTCAGGAATGGGCCTTTTCATATATATATTTCTAGTGTCGTTTTGTGATTCTCTCTGCTCGCAGCTGCTACTGCTACTACTACTACTACTACTACTACTACTACTACTACTACTACTACATATTTTTCTTCTTTTCTTCTCTTTCTTTGTTCTTCTTGTCCTTGTTCTCCTCCTCCTCCTCCTCCTCCTTTTCCCCCTTTCGTTCTTTCTTCCACCACTTCTGTATTCCACCTCTTTACTTCTTCCCCCCATTTCGTCCACCCATTTCTCCCTCCTCCCTCCCTCCCTATCTCCCTCCCTCCCTTCCTCCCTCCCCTCTCTCCCTCCCTCCCTCCTGTCCTCCGCAGCCGCCAGTGAACACACAGACTTTTACAACTTCCTCCGCTTGTTTCTCGCTTCTTCCTGTTTCCTCTCTTCCTTTCTCTTCTTTTTTTTCTTGTTTTTTTTTCTCTCTCTTTACTTTGTTAGTTTGTTGTGGTGGTGGTGGTGGTAGTAGTAGTAGTAGTAGTAGTAGTAGTAGTAGTAGTAGTAGTTGCTGAATGTGGTTATAATGATATTTTGTTGTTGTTGTTGATGTTGTTTACGTACTGTCTTTCGCCTCTTCTTCTCCTCTTTCTCCTCCTCCTCCCTTTCTTATTCTTCCCCATTTCCTCCTCCTCCTCCTCCTCCTCCTGCTCCTCCTGCCCTTTAACCTGTACCGTTCCTTTAAGCTGTGTGTTTCCCCTCCGTTTCCCCCTTCCCCTTCATACCCCCTCCTCCCCTTCCTCTGTCCTATCTTCATTTTCCCTCTCTCCTCACTCGGGGTAAGGGGCATTATCCTACCTTCCTCCTTATTCCCCCATTCTCTCTCCCTTCCCTCTCCCTCCATTTCCCTTCCTTCCCCTCTTCTCTCCCTCTCCCCATTTTCCTCCCCTCGCCTTTGTCTGTCCACCTCTGGGAACAAACACATCACCTCTCTCCCTCCTCCTCCTCTCTCTCCTCTCCCTTCTCTCCCTCCCTTCATTATTCCTTCTCTGTTTCTGTCTCTCCTCTCTTCTTCTCCTATTCCCCTTTCGCACCTTGTTCTCTGTTCCTTCCTGTATGGTGAGAGAGAGAGAGAGAGAGAGAGAGAGAGAGAGAGAGAGAGAGAGAGAGAGAGAGAGAGAGAGAGAGAGAGAGAGAGAAGCAGATCATTCGATGTCTTCAGTCCTGGAAAAAAGAGAGGAAATTAGAGGAAGGGAGGGTGAGGGAGGGAAAAGATGAAGGAGAGGAAGATAAGTGAAGGAAAGTAGGAATGTGTATTTCGGGAAAGGAAGGGAAAGAAGGAATGGGGAGAGAGAGAGAGAGAGAGAGAGAGAGAGGGGGGGGTAGGAGATGGTGGAGGTGCTGAAATAAGGAAGGAAGGGAGGAATAAATAGAGGGAGGTAGAGATATAGAGAGGTGGAGGGGTGGAGGGGTGGAGATGCTGAAGTTAAGAAGGAAGAAAGGAAAGAAGGGAGAAATGGGAGGAGATAGAGATGGAGATAGAGAGAGTAGATGGGTGGAGATGCTGAAGTGAAGGAAGGAAGGAAGGAAGGGAGAAGATAAAGATAGGAGATGGAGAGGAGGGGGGGTTGGAGGCTGCTAAAGTGAGGAAAGATTAGGAAAGGAAGGAAAGAAGGAAGGAATTTTTTTTTTCTTTTTTTTTAAGTTTCCTGTTTTCCACCTCCAGTCTGTCAGCTGACCGAGACATTTCAGGAAGACAAAGATGAACTAACTTTATTTCAATCGCTCTTTTTCTGTCGAACTTAAAACTTTATCCCAGTCATTCTCTTTTCTAACTTAAACCTCTAACTCTCATGAAAAGTAGTAGTAGTAGTAGTAGTAGTAGAAGTATTATTATTATTAGTAGTAGTAGTGGTAGTAGTATTAGTAGTAGTATAGAATTCTCCAAAGCAATATCTTCATCTTTACATAACTCTCAACAAACAAAATATAAAAATAAAGAAAATAAAGTAAAATAAAATAAAAATAATAGATAAATGAATAAATCCTGAGAGAGAGAGAGAGAGAGAGAGAGAGAGAGAGAGAGAGAGAGAGAGAGAGAGAGAAAACCAGCTATAAAACCCAACACCATCAATCTAATCTCAACGTGAAAATACTCGAAGAGCATGCGCCAGACACCCCGTTTTCTATATCTGCGCCAAGTAGCTGCGCGTGGCGAGTGCATGGCCAACTATGCTATATGGAAGTTAAAAAATAATAATGAATGCCTGACGGGGGAGCGACATGGAGTTGGCACCTCATTGGGCCTTTTTCTTTTCTTTTTTTTTTTTTTTTCGTTCTTTTTGTCACCCTATGCCAATGCGCCTCATAAAACAATACATGAGAAATGGACGTGTGTGTATGTGTGTGTGTGTGTGTGTGTGTGTGTGTGTGTTAGGGAGGGGGTTGAAAGACATGCGTGGTAGGAGAGACGGCTGTTTTGGCAAGGCAAGAGTGGGCGTGTACCTGTGAGGGTGTGTAAGGGACATGTAGGTGGTTGAAAGGTGGGCGTAAAAGAGAGAGAAAAGGATGGGCGTGTACAGTATGAGAAGAATGTGTTGGGGGGGGGCGTGTAGGGGCTTGAAAGGTGGGCGTGGGAGAGAGAAGAAAGGATAGGCGTGTAGCTTTGAGAGGAAATGTGTATGGACGTGTAGGGGCAGAACAGGTGGGCGTGAGAGGGAAGAGATGGGTAAGAGGTGTATTTAGGCATGGAAAGAGCAGGTGTGTATCTGAGCTAGGGGCGTGTAGGGGCGTTTAGGGGGCAGAGAACTTGGGCGTGAGAGGAGAGGTATGCTCAGACAAGGTAAGGATGGGCGTGTACCTGGAAGAATGTGGGCGTGTGAATGTTGAGCTTGTTAGGAAAGGACATGTAGGGGCGTGTGAAGGAAGCGGAGGAGGGAGAGCGCTGCGGTGCGGACAGGCGGGAGTGGGAGGGATTCTTGCAAAGCCCTGGCTGTGATAACAAAGAGCAGAGTAGCCGCGAGGGGACAGGTGGAGGGGGCAGCCTTGATTGGACAGGCCGCCAGGTGGAATTACAGGTGGGAGAGGCGGCACGGGAGCTGAGTGTACCTGAGTGTATCTACCTGCCCTTCCTTGTTTCTCATCCTTGCCTCTACCTGTTGCGTGTTGAATCCTAGCGCAATCTAAGACGTATTGTTGCGCATCTCTGTATTTAGATTCATAAGGACATAAGGCTGAGTTTACCTGCCTGTGCCTATCTACCTGGGTGTTGGGTGTTGGGTTTTAAATCCTGCGCAGTTCAAGACGTGTTTTTCGGGCTTCTGTGTTTGAATTCATGAGAACGTAAGAAACCAAGGGAAGGTGCGAGAAGCCATCAGGTCTATACGTGGCAGTCACTGTATAAAACGTGCCTACTGATTTCTGCGCTGTCTGAATTTTTTATTGGGATCTTTTTAAGTGCTTTGATCTTTCATAAGGACTGTTTTCAAAGGCTACGGAGATGATTAGTCAGGTTATCATAAGTGTTTCTTTTTACTGAAGGTGCAAAAATAACTTATATTATCAATACGTCCTTGAAAACGACAATAACCTCCACTAAATCATGTTTAAGTTGCAGAATAACTTAACTGTCACTAATATAATGAAAATGCTCTTGAAAACCACAGTAAGTTTCAGCAAAGCAGCTGTTCCCAAACTTTTTTTTATCAACTCGTTACGCAGTTTAACATATTTCATTAAGTGTTACCCCTTTAATAAAATGTCAATACATGTGTGCAATACTGGGCACGTCACGACCAAGGTTGTTAAGTGACTGTCCTGATGCACACCTGTCAAACACCTCTTGGTTCGCTACACACATACATATTTATCTTTTAATATTGTATAGTAGTTTTTATTTATTTTTTTAAAGTTTATTATTATTCGGTTTAACTTTATTACTTATTCACAATTTCTACTTTACAACTTTACAATCTAAGACTAAGTTGACATTAATCCCAGTGCCAGGTACCGCAATGTTTTATTTATTTATAGATTTCTTCACTTTCTTGTAACACCTTTCATTGGCCACCAACAGTTGCTATACTGCCCTTAAAGTGTTATTTATCCCCAGTTTAGTAACCATTGTACTAAAAAGCCTGTTAAAGATGTGGAATATTTGTTAAACTATCACTACAATCTTAAAAAATTCCCCTTGAAAGCCACAATAACTTTCATCGAAGCTTGTTAAAGGTGGAGAGTGTCTGTGAAACCATCCCTGGGAAACAAACGTGGATAGGGAAGACGGGGAGCAAAAAATGAGAAATGGAGGGGGAAAAAAAGTAAAAGATTGCTAATAATTATAGTTCTTCCTCCTCATTAAAGGGAATAAGGTAACATGAGACTGAGTAATGGTGTGTATGCTCTCTCTCTCTCTCTCTCTCTCTCTCTCTCTCTCTCTCTCTCTCTCTCTCTCTCTCTCTCTCTCTCTCTCTCTCAAGGCCGCGTGACATCACATCATGTCATTTGTCCATCCCTCCTCCTCCTCCTCCTCCTCCTCCTCCTCCTCCTCTCTCATTTCCCTCTTCTCTCCGACCTCTCTCTTCTCTCTCCCCTCTCCTCTCTTTCTCTCCCATTTCTCCCCTCTCAACATAGCCACCAATCCTCCTTTCCCCTCTTCTCCCTAAACAAACAACACATTCCCTCATCC
>NC_087172.1:2202500-2210000 GCF_035594125.1 Scylla paramamosain | reverse complement strand
ACTATAAGATTCTTAGGTCAGTTATTTTTCTCCCTCCTTTTTTCAGTGTGTGGATTCAAGTTGAGTGAGTGAAGGTTTTTGTACTTTAGGAAATTAGTAGTTATGTGTATGCGTGTAGGAGTGCAGGGGTAAGTTTGTAAAGGCCGTGTTTCTTTTGTTTTTGATGTGCTAGTGTGTGGGTTTGTGGTTAGTGAATGAGCTAGTATATTTTGAAAGTGGTTTTGAGTCGGTGTGGGATTAAGACAACAGAAGACGAGGGAAAAAAGAGAAGAATAGAAGGGTAAGAAAGGAAAGACGAAGGGGGAAAGTGAAAAGAAGATGGAAGTAAGAGCGAAGGGAATACGAAAAGAAAGGAAGAGGTGAGAGGAAATAGACAATGAACGTAGATGAAAAGCACTTGGATGAAGGGAGCGATAAAGAGAAGAGAGGGGAGGTAAGCAGAAGGGAAGATAAAGGAAAAGGGAAAAAGAGGATAAGAGGAGAAAGAAGGAAATAAAGCTCATACGTTGCACTTTTAATATTGGACAGAATGAAGGAGAAATAAGAAGGATAAATAGAAAAAAATAAAAAGTTAGAAGAAATCAAAGAAAATACACAAAATTTCAAAGATGAGACACCCAAGTTTGACAAATTCACAACAAAACTTATCATTCATATCAAAACAGACGAAAGGAAAATATCAGAGGGGAGAGAAGATAAAGAGAGAAAAGAGAAAGAGAAAGGGAGAGGGGAGTAAAAATTAACCATGAGGGAAGGTGAGGGGAGGGAGAGGGAGAATGAGAAGGAAGGTGAGAGGTGAGGGTAGATGAGGACAATGAAGGTCAAGACAAAGTGAGAGGAGATGAGGGATGTGAGGGAAGATGAAGGAGAGGGAAAATGAGTGAGGGGAGATGAGGAGAGAGGGAGAGGGAAGATGAGAGATGAGATGGAGAGATGGAGAGAAAGGGAAAGGGAAGGTAAGGAGAGAGGAAGTGAAGGGAGTCTACGTGAAGGAAGAGAAAGAGGGAGAGGAAAGGTCATGGTAAGAAATGATAGGAGAGAGAGAGAGAGAGAGAGAGAGAGAGAGAGAGAGAGAGAGAGAGAGAGAGAGAGAGAGAGAGAGAGAGAGAGAGAGTGGCAGGTTCCTTCAATAGGTTCTCAGGTTAGCTCATTAACTCACCTGGAACACCCATCAGGCCCCAGGTGATGGTCTGCCCTCTCTCTCTCTCTCTCTCTCTCTCTCTCTCTCTCTCTCTCTCTCTCTCTCTCTCTCTCTCTTCGTCTCCTTTATTTTCCTCTAATTTCTCTCCTTCGATTTCTCTTCCTCTTTACTTTCTCTTCCTTTCCTCCCCTTCCTCTTTCCTTACCTCCTTTCTCTTCTTCAGTTTCCCCTCCTCTTTTTTATCACTTCCCTGCTTCCTTCTTTTCCTTCCATCTTTCTCTCTCTCTCCCTTCTTTACTTCGCTATCTTTTCTTTCCTCTCTCTCCTCTCATTTCTATTTTTATTCCTCCTCCTTTCTTTTCTTCTCTCCTTTCCCAGCTCCTCCTCCTCCTCCTCGTCTTCTTCTTCCTCCTCCTCCTCCTCCTCCTCCTCCTCCTCCTCTCTTTTCTCTTCTCTCGCCCCGTAATCATCATTTTCCTAGTTTATTCCTTATTTCCACGCCTTCCCTCTCATTATCTTCCCTCCTTCCCTCCTTCATTCTCTATATTCCTACTTGTCTTTCTCATATTTCCTTCCCTTACTTATCTTTCCCCATGACACCTCAGCTATTTTCCTCCTCCCCATCATTTTTTCCCTCCTTTTCCTCCTCCTGGTTTCTTCTCTCCCTCCCTTTCCATTTATCGTCAGTATCATCATTATCGTTATTATCATTATCATCATCAGTATCTGGGCTGCTTTCTCTTCCTTCTCCTCCTCCTCCTCCTCCTCCTCCTCCTCCTCCTCCTCCTCCTCTTCCTCCTCGCTATTTGCTAATTACTTACAAAGGGTCAGACAGTAAATAATGTATGAAAATAGACGCTTAAGAAAATTTCATAAAGCTGTACATCATTGTTCATTAATTTATTTCCTTATATTTATTTATTTATCTATTTATTTATTTATTTATTTGTTTATTTGTTTATTTATTCCAGCGAAGCAATGTGTCATGTATTTTTTCGCTTTTTTTATTTATTCTTTTTTTTTTTTTGTTTTGTTTCGTTCACTAATTTATTTTCGGTTATATTCTTGGTCTTATTATAAAAGCGATTATAATTCTATTTTCCTTACTTTCATAATTTTCTGATTTTTTTAGTTATTTATTTATTTATTTATTTATTTTTTTTTTTTTTGCAAATTCGTATGATTTAAAAAAAATATGTTATCCGTTGACTATTTTCTTTTTTTCTTAGTTTTTGGTAATTTAAATCAATCGCTAATTTATTTTCATGTCCCTTTTTTTCATCTAATATTCTTTGATTAATTTAATTTTTACGTTCATATTTTCTTTACACATGTCACGTCTTTACAATTTTCTTTCCCTTTTCACTTTTTTTTTAGTTTCTTTTTTTTTATTCTTCCAGTTTGTAATTTCACTTTTGTTTTCCTTGTCACTTTCTTTTTTTTTTTTTTAGCTGTCCTTTATTCTGCCTCTTATCCAGTTTCTTTAAGTTCAATCTGCGAGGCGGAAGAAGCTTTGAGATATTAATTAGACGAGGGGAAAAAAGGGGAAATTTTAATGGAAAAGTTAAGATTACAGTTTTACGCTTCCCTTCTTGTCTTCCTTCCTTCCTTCCTTCCTTCCTTCCTTGCCTTCTTTTTTTCCTTCCTTCCTTTTCTACCTCTCTCCATTCTTCCATCCGCATAAAATCTCCTTCCGATCACACACACACACACACACACACACACACACACACACACACACACACACACACACACACACACACACACACACACACACACACACACACACACACACACACACACACACACACTTTATCATTTTTTTTTTTTGTTTCGTTTTATTTAGTTCAATAATTTTTCATTCTATATTTTTCCTTCCCTCTTTTCATTTTATTTTTTTCCTTTCTTCCTTCCTTCCATTCTTGTTAGTTAGTTTGTTTCTTTTTTATTTTTATTTTTTTCTTTCTTTTTCTTTCTTTTTTCTTTCTTTCTTTTTTTCTTTCTTTTCTTTCTTCCTTTCTTTCTTTCTTTCTTTCCCTCGAGTCTCTTCCCAGAATATATCCAAGATTTGCATAAACTGCAGATTTTCTTTTCCTTTTTTTCTTCTTTTGTTTTATCTCAGTTTGTATTCATATTCTTTCTTTATTTCTGCCTTTTTTTCACCTTCTTTATGTTTATCTCTCTCTCTCTCTCTCTCTCTCTCTCTCTCTCTCTCTCTCTCTCTCTCTCTCTCTCTCTCTCTCTCTCTCTTTCTCACGGTTTTTTTTATTATTTCCCTTCTTTGTGTTTCTTTTTAATTTCTCTTTCTCTGTTTATATATTTTCTTTACTTTATCTTATCATTTAATTATTCATTCTTCTTCTTCTGTGCTTCGTTTAAAAGTAAAAGCGTAAAAATCATACATACGAAATAGTAAATGGTTTTAAATCTCTCTCTCTCTCTCTCTCTCTCTCTCTCTCTCTCTCTCTCTCTCTCTCTCTCTCTCTCTCTCTCTCGTCTAATCAAGTGGCAAAGTGTTCCCAAAAGTGTCGTAGAGAGAGAGAGAGAGAGAGAGAGAGAGAGAGAGAGAGAGAGAGAGAGAGAGAGAGAGAGAATAATGGAAAAAGTGTAGTGAAAGGGAAAAAAAGCAGAGGAAAATTTGGTTTCATTTATTTGTTTTCTCTTAATTTCATTTGTTTATTTTTTTCTTTATTCGAAAATTGAATGCGAATATAACGATTTCTCAGTTTTTTTTTTTTTTTGCGGAACAGATTGGCAAATTTTTATTACGTTTTATTGGATTGTTGAGAGAGAGAGAGAGAGAGAGAGAGAGAGAGAGAGAGAGAGAGAGAGAGAGAGAGAGAGAGAGAGAGAGAGAGTGTGTATCTTTTACTTCTTATTTCCCATTAACTCATTTTTTTCTCTCTTTCTTTCTTTTCCCTTCTTCGTTTGTCCTCCTCCTCCTCCTCCTCCTTTTCCTCCTCCTCCTCCTCCTCCTCCTCTTCCTCTTCCTCTTCCTCCTCCTCCTCCTCCTCCTCCTCCTCCTCCTCCTCCTCCTCCTCCTCCTCCTCCTCCTCCTCCTCCTCCTCCTCCTCCAAGTCATCATATGTACTTGTCTCTTAAGAAGATCCCACGAGAGGTTACAAAGAATAGGACGAAATGAGAAAAAGGAGGAGGAAGAGGAGGAGGAGAAGGAAGAGGAGGAGGAGGGAGGGAGGGGGAGGAGGAGGAGGAGGATGAGGAGGAGGAGGAAGGTGTGAAGAGAAAAAAAAAGACGTATAGAATGAAAGAAAGGAATTCAGATAATTAGAAAAAAGATGAGAGAGAGAGAGAGAGAGAGAGAGAGAGAGAGAGAGAGAGAGAGAGAGAGAGAGAGAGAGAGAGAGTGACCAATATTCCAATTTAGTGTGTTGTTGCTCATCCCCCTTCCTTTTTTCTCCCGTTCCTCTTGCTCCTCCTCTTCCTCCTTCTCTTTTTCTTTTTTTCCTCTTCCTTATTCGCTTCCTCCTCCTCATCACCATTTTTCTTCCTCTCCTTTCAATTTTTATCGCTTATTTTGTCTTCATTTGACCTTGCTCTTCATTCTTCCTTCTTTACTATCGCTCGTTTTTTTGTTTTCTGTGCTTTCTCTCTCTCTGTCTCTCTCTCTCTCTCTCTCTCTCTCTCTCTCTCTCTCTCTCTCTCTCTCTCTCTCTCTCTCTCTCTCTCTCTGCTTGTTTTTTTTTGTTCGTGCTCTTTTTTTCGTTCTTGTTGTTGTTGCTGTTCTTCTTCACCTATTATTATTATTATTATTATTATTATTATTATTATTATTATTATTATTATTATTATTATCATTATTACTATTATTATTATTTATCATTAGCATCACTACTGTCATCATTGTTATTATTTTCATTATTATCGGTATTGTTCTTATTAGCTTCATTAGTAGCAGTAGTAGTAGCATTAGTAGTAGTAGTAGTAGTAGTAGTAGTAGTAACAGCAGCAGCAGCAGTAGTAACAGAACACCACCAGACAACACCAACACCACTTTGGAATGCAGGGCGAGGACAGAGACAATAAGGAGAACCATCACCAGCAGGCCTGGAAGAAAGAGCAAGAGAAATTGATTGAGTTATGACGCAGAGACAACAAGAACACCGTAGCATCTCACCCACAGAGAAAACCCCCCCCCAAAAAAAAAAAATAAATAAATAAATAAAACAATACCAATGAAATTAAAATGAGAAACAAAGAGAAACGTAAACAAAAAACCAAACTTGTAATCTTTGAACCACGAGCCACAGTTCACCAAGTAGCCAGAGTGATGTAGGGGCGGTGTCAAGGAGATACTGGATGGAGAAACCGCTAGTATTCCCCAGGGCGAGGTACGTATGTGGGATGGAGGGATGCGGTCTGTCGGGGGCGCTGCCGTGGTGATATTCGGGATGTTAATCGTGTTAAAGTGGTCGGGATGAGCCGCTGGGAGCTTGGGAAGGTGTGGAATGTATTGGGTGGTATAGAAGCCACGCGGAAGGAAAAGAAGGTGAGGAAAACTGGGTGAAAATAGGATGTTGTAGTATGTATGTGTTATTAAAATACCCGCAGAAGGAAAAAACAAAGAAAAATAAGTAACCAAGATAAAAACAGGAAGATGGTTTAGAATGTATGAGATGAAGATGGAAAGATAAAAGTAAATTGAGTGAAACGGATGAGGGAATGTTGAGAGCGAAAGATGGGAGTTGATAAGTCGATGGAATGGCAGGAAGATAAGTCGATATTTTACTAGCCACAGTAAATGCAACAACTTGTCTGAGCTTTTCCTCTTGACACGTCCAAACCACGTCAGTCTCTGGAGGAAGATGCTGGAGGTGAATCTACCCGGAAAGAGAAAGAGAAGAAGACCGAAGAGAATATTTATGGACGCAGTGAATAAAAGAAGAAGAAAAAGAAGAAAAAAACTTGCTTTTAATGGGTGTGAACGAGGAAGATCTATAAGAGAAATTCATGAATGTAGTGAAAGAAGTCAATCTTGTTACGGGTGTGACTGAGGGAGGCACAGAAGAACCGAGTGAGTGGGAGACTGATTCACTGAGACGAGCCCTAACTACCCTAACTAGATCATTCAAAGAAGAAAGTGGAGGAAGAGAAGTTGTAGTGTGCGTCAATGTTTCTGCGTGAGCCTAGGGGAACACTCACCACTCGTGCCGTCAGGAAGTTTTAGTTGCGCTCCAGAAGAAGGCGTGCGGTTCCCCTGTAGAGGAAGTAAACATCACCCACAACAATGACGAGAAGCAGGATGACTCGCATGACGCACAGGTAAAGGTGACCGCGACTCGTAACACCTGCATCACACCTGTGCTGCCTCGCCTTCTGTATCGCCTCCTGCTCCGCCTTCCGCCTCGCCTCCTGCTGTGCCTCCCGGCCTTCTTCACTCTCCAGTAACTCAGTCACGCGTGCCATACTTGAGTGATCGACTGGAAAAACCTAAATAAATGTATAACTCTACTTCGTTAAAATTTGAGTAACTGGTCGAAAGATTATTAGTAAAACGTGCTTCACCTTGTCACACTTAAACCCTTTCACTGTGATAGGCAATAATTCACAGCACTAAAACAATACACCAAACTTCATCTCACCTAACCTCACCTCACCTCACCTAACCTAACCTAACATAACATAACATAACCATACTCGACCACCTAACCTGAAAACCTAAAGAAAAATAAATGTTTAACTATATTTTTCAAAATCGAGGAACTGAACAGTCAAATAACATTAAAGAACAATACGAAGAGAATGAGGAAGATAAAAGAAGAGAAAAAAAGAAGGGAGAGAAAAATAAATAAATAAATGTACTGATAAACGTACAAAAATATCCAGTGACGAAAGAAGGGAACGAGAGAGAGAGAGAGAGAGAGAGAGAGAGAGAGAGAGAGAGAGAGAATAACAAAAAGAGCAAGAAGAGAAGGATGAGAATAAAGGAAAAGGGGAAAGAAGAGGATTAACAGAAAACACGCGATTGGAAGAGGATGGATTAGCAAAGGAGAGGTAGAGACGTGTGAGGGATAAAGAGAGGGAGAGGAGAGAGGGAGAGGGAGAGGGAGAGGTTTAAAGTCAGAGTTACAGAAAGAGGAAAGAGGAAGTCCCGTTGTCAATATTGTTTGTTTAATGTTGTGTTTTAGTTTTGTTGTTATTTGAAGTTTGTTTTTGAATCTCGTTGTTGTTGTTGTTGTTGTTGTTGTTGTTGTTGTTGTTGTTGTTGTCGTCCTTTTTCTTCTTGTTATTGTTCTTTTCTTCTTTTCTTGTTCTTTTTCTTGTTCTTCTTTTAACTTCTACTAACTACTACTACTACTACTACTACTTTTACTACTGCTACTGTTGTTGTAGTTCTTCTT
>NC_087172.1:2187500-2197500 GCF_035594125.1 Scylla paramamosain | reverse complement strand
GAGAGGAGGGATGAAAATAGTTATGGTATGGAGAGGGAGAGGAGGAGTAGTAGGTAGGATGTTGACGGGATGTGGTGGGGTAGGGTGGAGGTAACGAGGAGGAGGAGGGGGAAGGGAGTGATGGGAGGAGGTGGAGATGGTGGAAGGAGAGTAGGAAGCGGTGCAAGGGAGGAGTAGTAGTAATGAAGAGGAGGAGGAGGAGGTGGGATAGCAGGTGGTGTAAAGAGACTGGAGGAGGAGGAGGAGGAGGAGGAGGAGGAGGAGGAGGAGGAGGAGGAGGAGGAGGAGGAGGAGGAGGAGGAGGAGACCCAAACACATGGACATATATTCACGAAACTTTAAGGCACAAAAATTTCCAATAGGGAAGATGGGGAGAGATTCTTGGGGGATTGCAGTATGAGCCTTCTCCATCACCCCACTCCCCTCTCCCCTTCATACACGACACCCATACTCCATCCCCTTCCCTATCCCCTGCATACACTTCTTTCTCTCTCTCTACCTCCATCAACCCTTCCCCTGTACCTCTCCTCCTGTAACGTCCCCTACCTTTACCTCTCTCCCTCTGCCACGACCTCCTCCACCTCCTCCTCCATACACTACACATTTATCGATACAAAATTCGTGAGCGCGTTCCCTCCACCTCGCTGCACACACGGGGCGGGAAGTCTTGAGCACATAACGGCGGGGATTCATCACGTAGGGCGCCGTAGAGGGAGTTAATGGCTTGAAAGACGCTACGAGGTGAGGAGCGTTCGCCAGGCAAGGCTTATACGCGCCATTTGAACCAGTCATTGCTAGTCACGCTAGTTTGTTGGGAGATAGTACTCATTTCCAGTTAAGCGCCTTCTTTTTTTATTTTTTTATTTAGTCTAGTAAGTGAGTTGGTGATGGTATTAGTTAACTTTAAGATTGAGGAGAAAAAAATATTAACGGTTTTTTAATTTTTTTTTTATTTAGTCTAATAAATGAGTTGGTGATGGTATTAGTAAACTTCCTTTAAGATTGGGGAGAAAAAAAAAAATATTTCTGAGTTCTAACGGCCACTAGTCTGGAAACACCGTGCTCATTTTCGCTGGTAAACGTCACTTCGCCTGTCACTTCGCCAAACTCGATTTAAGACTGAGGGAAAAGAACATTACCGTAGTGGAAGTCTGATAGGTTACTTTATTTACGAGTTCTGATGGTGGTTAGTCAAGAAAACCGTACTGATTGCCGCATTTCCACTGCTAAGCGTCTTTTATGTCGGTCTAAATGATTTGCTGGCGGTCTTACCAAACTCGATTCAGAGGAAGTAACAGTCGTAGGTTAATTTACAGAGTTCTGAAGCTCACTACTCGGGAATTGTTTTACTTGTTTCTACTGTAAAGCGTCTCTTTGTAAGTCTTTAAGTCCTGTGATCTTCTCATCTCTTGACAAATTTGATAGACTTGAGAGGGAAAAAAAGTTTGGTAGGCTCCTTTACCTCTTAAGTTTTGACGGTCACTAGTCGGTGAACACAATACTCATTTTCTGAACTAACCAACTTTTCTTTTTCCTTTTGTTTCCTCCTTTCCGTCTTAAGTGATCTGATGGTTTTAAATTCGATTGAAGATGAAGGGGAATAAACCTTAAGACAGTGGAAGGAAGTGTGGTAGGTCATTTTACTTGGGTTCTGACCTTGACTGTACTTTTGGCGTCTTTGTTCTTTGTGGAGGAACGAGACCAATGTAAACATGTAATGCAGAACTATTCTTGTTTCGGGGACCATGTACGTAATGCAGGAGAGTGGCCATGGTGTAAACTTTGCTGTCAGACGTGAAGGGGCATTTCTAGTTTTTACAGGTAGAGTAAATTTTGACAGTTTTGTGATTCCTCCTTTTTTTTCTGGTCTGTTTTGTAACGATGCATATTAAACATGGTGTGTATTAGTAATGAATGACATTAACAATGATAGTGAGTGATGATAACAATGATAATATTATTTGCTAACTGGTTCTTTGTAAACTTTTCTTTAAATTTATCTTTTTTTTTTTTTTGTCCAGTAGAATTACCTTTTTTGTATAATTTTATGAACTTTCTCTATCGTAAATTTCGTAACGATTTCCGAACTCTTTCGTGGGGAATTGAGGAAACTGTAATGGCTGTATGATTGTGGCAGAGAGAGAGAGAGAGAGAGAGAGAGAGAGAGAGAGAGAGAGAGAGAGAGAGAGAGAGAGAGAGAGAGAGAGAGAGAGAGAGAGAGAGAGAGAGAGCATTCGTCCAGACAGACAGACAGACAGACAGACAGACAGACGGAGAAATCGATGTTGATGTACAGGCAAATGTTCGCTCATGTAGTGGAAGGAAGGAATATTGAGTTTTTTCCTTTTTTTTTTTTTTTTTCCTTTTTGAACCTCCCTTGCCTAACGTTAGTGTGTGTGTGTCTGTGTGTGTGTGTGATGCAGCGGCTCTCAGAAAATAGCGACTCATGAACTGTCCCTGCGTCTGATTGCTTAATGGTAGACTGATCTAAAATTTAAATTAATGCTAAACTTCTTTGAATTCCTGACTTTTTTTTTTGTATTTACTCATTGCCAAAAAGAAAATGGAAATGAAAAAGTGAAATTTCTTTTACATTACATTTTTAAAGAACTATATCTTATTCTAAAGTATAGTTTTTGAAGAAGTGAGCTTTGTAATTATATTCCAGAATCGCATTTGAGTGCATAGAAAACGGGGTGAAAGAGGCCAACTGTCATTATGAAGATAACGGATAGGAGTGAAAGGAAACGTGCTTTTTTGAGGGAAACTGCAAAAGAAAATGGGAAAAGAAAAGAAATGAGAGGAGGAGGAGGAGGAGGGAGGAGGAGGGGGAAAATGCGAATGCGGAAGTGAGGAGAAAGTTGTACGAAGTAGGAGAAGAAGAATAAAAGAAAGCATGAAGGAAGCAGAAGATGGGAGGGGAAGAGGAGGAGAAAAATAAGTGCGTAAGAGAAGAACGAGAGAAAAATACGAACAAGGAACAGAAGGAAAGAGAAAAAGAGAGAAGAAAGGACTGTTTGAAGAATACAAAAGAGAACATGAAAGAAGAACAAGGAGACAGGACAGAAAGAGGAATGGAAATGTGTGTGTGTGTGTGTGTGTGGAGGACTGGCGAAGGGGGGTTGGGGCAGACTAGGACAAGGACAACAAGGGACAAGGACACGCAAGGACAGACAGAACAAGGCGCACATTGAATGAAAAAAAAAAAGCGAAAAAGAAAAAAAAGTTGGCAATATGATTGTAAAAGTCTTGCATGGTATAAAAGTTGATAGAACAGAAAACTGAATTATTGATTGGATTATGCAGACGAGCAAACAGCGCAGAGAGAGAGAGAGAGAGAGAGAGAGAGAGAGAGAGAGAGAGAGAGAGAGAGAGAGATAAGATACTCCGCGGATTTTGTTTGTTCATATGTTCATTTATTCATTTATTTATTCATTTGATATTTATTTATTCACTTATATATTTATTTATCTATTTATTTACATTTTTACCATTTGGCAGCTTTTCCTGATAAAACAGAGGAAAATGTCCGTAACTTTCCCGCCAACACATTTTAGCGCAAACACTTTGTCAAGGAGGTGAAAAGTTTAAGGCGAGTATATTACGTTTTCTCTTTCCATCTTTAAGGGTAGACTTGATCACGGAAATGTCAGACGAGTGATTTACGCTTTACAGGCAAGGCGAGTATTGCGTTTTCTTCATCAAGGGTAGACTTAGGTATGGGTTAATTCAGTCATTTGCAATAAAACCCACTACCTTTTTCTTTCCTGGTCTAAAACTTCTGGGATTCCAAGGTTGTCAGGTTGATGTAAACAGGAAACTGGGAAACGTATCTTAACCTCCAGCACTTTATCGCGTTCCTGTCTTCTAATTCCCCTCCCCGTGAAGTTTCCTCCTCACCCATCCCTCTCCTTTACAACACCCAAGTATCTCCCAAGTTGCTCTCACTTCTTCCCTTCCCTTCCTCATACACCACTCCTCTATAACGCCCCCACTTTACTGTATATTCCCCTCCCCCTACATAATCTCCCACACTTCCCTTCCCTTAGCACTTCTCCCCCAAGTTCGTCTATTTTTCCTTTTACGCTCCTCTATATCACCCGTTTTCGTTTCCTATTTTCACCTTAACTTTATTCTCCTCATCTCCAATCCATTACAATTTTTTCCTACTGTGTCCGTTTGCTCCCCATTTTTTCCCACCGCCATAAATTCTAACTCATTTCCTCCCCATACCCCTTTTCTTTACATCTTCACCTTGCACACATTCCTTCCAGTATCATTTTCCTCCTTATTTATCCTCCTCTTCTCACAGCTTCACCCCACCCACACCATAACTCGCCAGCATCCTCCCCGCTTCTTCATGTCTCCCAACAGTCCCTCAGTCTCACGCCTCGCACCACCAAAGCCCTTATCGCCCTCCTCAGCCGTGACCCTGTTGTTGTGGTGCCTTCAGTCAGTCATGTGTCAGTGTACGAGGCTGGGTTTGCTGTTTTGTGGGTTTCTCGGGTTTATTTATTTATTTTTTTTATTTTTTTGGATTTTGTTCAGTGGTGAATGCTGTCATGTGAGTCAGCCGGGTGGTATTGGTGGGAAAATGCTTGTTTTTTTTGTATTTTATTGGTGTTTAAATGAAGCAACGTATTATTTTTATTTTTATTTTTCATAATATTAGTGTGGTTTTTACACTAATGCTCCTACAGTGATATTTTTCTTGTCTTAAATTTTCGAAAAAAACTCAGAATATAAGTAGTGGATGGCAATATGTGGATGGCAATATTTGGGAGGTGTGTGTGTGTGTGTGTGTGTGTGTGTGTGAAATAAGTCATAAACACTGGAACACAGCCTCCCACACACTGCAAGCCAATTGTCACTTCACTCATCTCTGCTCCATAAATAGGTACCCGCTATATATTTACTCAGTATATTGTGCAGAGTAATAATTTGTGAAAAGGTTATGTAATTGAGTTGAGTGAAGAGGTAAAATTATGTCCTTTATATTGGTTAACGTTTCTCTCTCTCTCTCTCTCTCTCTCTCTCTCTCTCTCTCTCTCTCTCTGCGAATATTTTCCGTTCATTCGTCTTTATTTCTATTTTTGTTACTTAACACTTCTATTTTGTTTCTCTCTCTCTCTCTCTCTCTCTCTCTCTCTCTCTCTCTCTCGTCAACAACATTATTGCCGCCGCAGACGTGATGGCGCCGTGTCCCGGTGAAGGTGAGGCTCCGATCACAAAGGTGCGCCGCCTCATTACTGGGCTCATTTCCAGGTGAAGCTGAAGCTCCGCCTTTCCCTTTAATTTCCTCGTACTCTGCGCATTTCAGAGGCGCGCTTCACTTTACTGTTTTTTTTCTTCAGTCTTTTTTTCTTTGTTTTAATAGGGATGCTTTACTTTGTTCTTTCCCTTGTCTTTTGTTTTTCTTTCGTTTGTTTTTTTGTTAGTTAATATTTTCTTTTAGTTTCCCTTTTATTCGTCTTTTGTTTGTGTGGTTGTTGCTTTGTGTGATTTTGTTGGCTAGTTTTTTTTTTATTTCTTAGTTTTCCTTGTATTCGTCTTTCGTTTTTTTTTTATTTCCTTTTACGTGTTTTTTTTTAAGTTTTACCTCTTTCCTCCTCCTGTTCCTCCCTCCTTTGCGTGCTTCTTTTCTTATTCCGTATTCAATCTTCATTTCTATATCCTTTTCTCTCTCCTTCCATCTCTTGTATTCATCCATTCCATTACCCTTCTCTCTACTTCTCTTCCTCCCTTCCTCTCTCCCTTCCTCTCTCCCTCCCTTTTTTTTTTTTTTTTTTTGCGTCTTTCTACCAGTCCCTTCCCTTCCTATCGTCCTTTGTATCCTTTCATCTCTCCTTTCCTCTTGTAATCATCCATTCCACACCCTCATCCCTCCCACCGCCTCCTCCTCTTTCTTCTCTCTCTCTCTCTCTCTCTCTCTCTCTCTCTCTCTCTCTCTCTCTCTCTACTCTCTCTCTCTCTCTCTCTCTCTCTCTCTCTCTCTCTCTCTCTCTCTCTCTCTCTCTCTCTCTCTCTCTCTCTCCTTACCTCTTAACCTTCCTGTCTTCCTCTCTATATCCTTCCACCTCTCCTTCCTTCTCTCTTGCATTCATCCATTCTACACCCTCCCTCTCTCCTTTCTTCTCTCCCTCCCTCCCTCCCACCCGTTCCTTCTTTCTTCCCTCTCTGTCTCGGTCTCCCTCCTTACCTCTTACCTTTTCTGTCTTCCTCTCTATATCCTTCCACCTCTCCTTTCTTCTCTCTTATATTCACCCATTTCATACCCTTCTTACCTATCTCTCTCCCTCCCTCCCGCCCTCCCTCCCTCTCTCCCTGGCAATATGAAGCGCCTGGAATCTACGATAACTGGAAATATTCACAAGTATCACACAACTTTGCCCGCTTGCTGTCCTCGCGTCGATACTAAAAAAAAAAAAAAAGTAAATAAAAAAAGGGAAAAATAAGGGAAAAAAAAAGGTTAGCGTTCATATGTTTGAAAATGTTTTGGAGAATTTTAAGGATAGTGATTTTTTTTTTTTTTTTTTGGAGGGTTAGAGAAAGGAGAGGTTAGGGAAGATAGGGAGGGACTGGTAGAGAGAAAATGGTGTTGGGTTGGGGGGTTGAGAGAGAGAGAGAGAGAGAGAGAGAGAGAGAGAGAGAGAGAGTGAGAGAGAGATGAGAGAGAGAGAGTGAGAGAGGAGAGACGAGAGAGAGAGAGAGAGAGAGATATGTATAGTGTTATTCCTGTAAATAATACTATCATAGGCTTCTTAAATAATTCCATACTCAACGTGGAATTTTAAGCCTTTCTGTAAATATTTGTTTAAAAAAAAAAAAAAGTGATTTGATGTTGAAATTTTTTACTTTTTACGTTTTTTTTTTTTAACGGTCGAGTAATTTTTAGGAAGAGGTGGTGTAATAATGCAGATATCCAGTGTTAATTTTTTGGGGGGTCCTATTTTTAATTTTGGGTTTTAATCTGTTCTTTTCTTTTGTTTATTTGCTTGTGTTAGTGTTTTGTTGTTTGAAATTGTTTCTTACTGCTTTTTTTTCTAATTTCTCTTAATCTGTGCCTGTATCCGACCAATCTTTCCCCCCATTCTCTCTCTCACTCTCTCTCTCTCTCTCTCTCTCTCTCTCTCTCTCTCTCTCTCTCTCTCCCCCGCATCATCATTAATCTTCTATTCATATGACTCCCTAATCGCGTCTCATTTTCCTCTTTTCCCTGCTTAATTTCTCATATTTTTAAATTATTCACATCTCTTCATCTGTTCTCCCTTACTTTCTCGTGAATTTCCTGCGCTGTCCTTCTCGTCTCTTTTCCTTCACCTGTGTAATTTTCCACTAAACTATATTAAAATTTCTAACTAATCAGTTAACATAAATGATAACTGAATAACCGAATGACAGGTTAACTGAATAAGCTACTTTATCAATTAACTAACTATATAACTACCATCACCCATTCCTCCTGTTCTACCTCTTCCATTCATTTCTCTATATAACACTTACTACAAATATATCTTCCATTACATATATACCCTTCCCTCACACCTGCTCTCCTTCACCTTGCCTCTCTACTCCACCTTACATCTTGAAAGGTAGAAGAAACTCTTTTACCTTACATATTTTACGATCTCCCTCTGAGTATAAAAGTTCACACACCTGTACATTGCATCTTGTACAAAATCTCTTGACTAGGAGAGATAGAAGGAAAGACACACTAAACCAGTAATACTTACATTAGTTAACCATGCAACATGCTTAAGAAGTCACAGGGAACAGGAGTACTTGCTGTATACCTTGCTTTACTTACAACTACACAGGTTTTCTTCAGAGGGAGCATTAGTCCAAAAAACACCCTTTCATCCTCTCCTTACCTTTGCCTTCCTGGATTCCTTTCCACTGGTTCCCTTTCCCTCACGCGGGCGAGGAGGCGAGTGAAAGAAGCTCGAAAGATACTCGGCTAAACCTTTTATATATACAGTCGGTTTCTTAAGCAAAGTCTGGGATTCTGAGGGTGGCTGGAGGCACGTGAGAGAGAGGGGGAAAGAGGAAGAGGGAGAGAATTCACTCCACAGGGATTCTCATGGCGTTGGACACATTGAATTTAACTGGTAATGGGTTTGTGAGGAATGAGTTTTAAGGGAATGTGTGGAGAGAGAGAGATAGAGAGAGAGAGAGAGAGTAGAGAGAGAGAGAGAGAGAGAGAGAGTTATAAATTTGGTCGTCTATGTTATTATTTGTGCATGTCAAAATAAATAAACTGTGTTTGTGTATGTGTCTGTGATTGTCTTGTATATTTATGTGTATATGTATGTATGTATGTATGTATGTACGTATGCAGTTCCTTGTGTGTGTGCGTGTATGTAGTGAACGATTGTATGTCTTGTGTATGTGGGCAGTTGCTGTGTGTGTGTGTGTGTGTGTGTGTGTGTGTGTGTGTGTCAGTCTTCACCTCCACTCGGCGTTGCGTGGGGGACGTTTAGATCCGTATCGGCAGACGTTTGATCTGTGCCGAGTGAAAGGACGAGGAAACTAAACCAAGTGTATTTGTATATAGTGTTGGCAAGGAAGACTCTGCTCTCCTATTCCCCTTTTCCTCTTCATCAGTAGCGGCGAAGAAGCAGAAAATGCAAAGAAGGGAGGAAAAAACATGCTTATCATTATCCATTGTTTCCTCGTTTGATTTCGTTTTCATATATTCCATTTTTTCTTTCCTTAGTTGTTTTTTTTTTTTTCTGACGTGCTATGGTTGTGTGTGTCTGTGTGTCTGTGTCGTATTTTATCTTGCTATACCTTCCCTCTTCGTAAATAACGCCGTAGAAGCGAAGGTATGGAAACGCAAGTGAACGTAAAAAAAAAAAAAAAAAAAAAAAAACCTTGAGTCTTTCTCTAGGCAGGGAACGCTTGAACAAAAGAGAACCACTTAATCAATCTTATTTTTTTTTTTCCATTCTTCATAATTAGGTTGCCCAAAATGTATTAGGGTGAATAAAAAAAAAAAAATAGGACTCAAGCTATTGTAGGCGGAGGTTAGTGTCAGTCTTCCATCTTCCTCGGAGTGTTTTGCTCCCTTCTGTGTTGTGTCCAGAAGTTACGACACGCGAAGGAAGAAAGCAGAAGTTTTTAGTTGGGTTTAAAGAAAAAATTGTTTAGCTAAAAGTTTTGTGTTTATGCAGTAATGCCCAGAGAGAGGGAGAGAGGGAGGGAGAGAGAGAGAGAGAGAAGAGAGAGAGAGAGAGAGAGAGAGAGAGAGGAGAGAGAGAGAGAGAGAGAGAGAGAGAGAGAGAGAGAGAGAGAGAGAGAGAGTTAGCCCATGATATTTTTTTTATACTTTTATACTATGGGGGAGGAAAGTTTAAGAAAAAGAGCGAAATAAAGAACTAATTGTCGGGAAATGGCGGAAGTTGAAGCAATAAACGTGTGTGTGTGTGTGTGTGTGTGTGTTTACGTATCTATTTCCTTAAAGATGTAACTGTATGGGTCATTTCTACATACTAATCATTTCTACATACTAATCAAACTTTAAACCATCCATGAGTTAAGGTAATAATACGTAAACATTTTCTCTCCTTTTCTCTCCCTTAAACCACTCAGCACTATCATGACTCCTCTTCTAAGGCAATAAAAAAGTTAAACCATATAAAAACCTATAAAAACATGACTCTCCATCCCCTTTGCTCGTTTACCCTTTAATTAACCCTTTCAGTGCCAGTCAAACTATTCCCATAATCATCTACAACTTTTAATAACTTTCTGTACCAACCTTGCAAACATACATCCATAACTTGGCGAAAGATTAAATTAACCATATTTTTTCTTCGTCTTTATGTCCATCCAAACAATTTATTACAGTGATCCCAAGGTTAACAAAAGACGCGCATAGGAGGAAAAGAATTAAAGCACTCAACACAACAATAAAACGCCACGTTCTATACAGTATCAGCGTGGTGGCCTGTTAATAATGCCAAGGCGCCGGATGACCTTGCCCAGGGAGTCATAGGAG
>NC_087172.1:2165000-2185000 GCF_035594125.1 Scylla paramamosain | reverse complement strand
TCTCTCTCGTCCGCACACTCCTTCATTACTATTATATCCTTCCATTCTCTCCCTCCTTCATATCTTGTCACTCTTCCTCTCCTCCTCCTCCTCTTCCTCCTTCGCCTCCTTCGTCACGCCCCTCCACCCTCTCCTTCACCTTCACCTTTGCTGTCCTTCTCCTGCAGAGTGAAGGAGGAAATATGTAAACGACCAGAGTGCCTGAGAGAGAGAGGGAGAGAGGGAGAGGGAGAGGCTAATATTTTCACTATTTTTGTATCCATTTTTCCTTCATTATTTGGTCTTATTGCAGTTTTCTATGAGGGATTTTTTTTTTATTATTTTATCCTCTATTTTGTATAAGGCATTTTATTGTTATTTTTATGATTTTGGCTTCTGATTTATAAGTTTGTAATGATCTGGTATAAGAAAATTCCGTCTTTTTATAGAGAGAGAGAGAGAGAGAGAGAGAGAGAGAGAGAGAGAGAGAGAGATTTAACCTGTAATGATCTGGTATAAGAAAATTCCGTCTTTTTATAGAGAGAGAGAGAGAGAGAGAGAGAGAGAGAGAGAGAGAGAGAGAGATTTAACCTATTTTTTTTTTATTTCTGAAGATTCTTTTCCTTACCCCACACATATTGCTTATACTTCTGTTATACTTTTATACTTTTATTGATCCTTATTTGAAAACGCTTTATTTATTTGTTTATCTATTTACCTTATTTATTCATATATCTGTTTACTTATACGATGAAGGGAGTATAACATAAAACAGGAAAATAAAACAAACTATTACGAAGACGACGATGAGATGCGAAGAAAGAGATAGAGAGAAAAACAAAAGCAAACAAAAAAAAAAAAAAACGGAGAAAGCGAAGCAAAAAAAAAAAAAAAGGAAAAGAGAAAAATGTGAAAATTAAAGGAAATAAACTTATGACCAAGGAGACGGCAAAGTTCTAAGGGACGATTGAGTGTTCGGGGGCATTTCAGGTTCTTTTGGGGGCTCGAATCTGGACGAGACTCGCTGCTCAAAACAGGTGACTCGTTTTTTTTTTTTTTTTTTTCTTGTGCAGCTTTTTCTTGCCTTTTTGCTTTCCCTTTTTTTTTTTTCTTAGCTTCAACAATTCATCGTCCAAGGTTTGTTTTTTGGAGGTTTGGAGGTTGTGTGTGTGTGTGTGGTGTGTGTGTGTGTGTGTGTGTGTTAAGAATTACTTTTTTCCCCTTTCATGGTTGACAAAATACAATGAAACAGGTATTCAGAATGAGCCTTTCGCTGTGACAGTGTTGTCTTCCCTTCTGCAGGAGTGAAGATGCCGCAGTGCCTTGCAGAGTTAGCGGCGCCACGAGGCAAGCCGTTAGTCACAGCAGGCGGCGGAGTAGTGGCAGGGCGCGGCTGTGGGTGTTGCCTGGCAGCCACAATACTTGCCGCTGTAATATTGTGTTGTGATGGTGTTGAGAGACTGGCACCACCACCACCACCACCACCACCAGCGACAGGCGACGATGTTTCAGACAACGATAAAAAAGGTCGGTAATGTTCTTGCCCTGTGCTTGAATTAGTGTCTTGAAATGCTTTGGGTGCCTGAATGGACGAATATCACTTCTCAGGCGCGCCGTGTCCCTAGCAATGAGGAGTGATAGGCTGCCCTCGTGCCCTTAACAAACCAGTCTCCTCCTCCTCCTCCTCCTCCTCCTCTTCCTCTCTCTCTATCCGCGTTTCTTTGTCATGTCAATCTCACTCAGCGTCACATTCGTGAGTCCTAGATGTTATTTCACCCCTTCTCTCCTTCACTCCTTCATTCCTTCCCTCCTCACTAACCACTTTCGCCCCGCATTTTTCCTTCATCTCATCGATTTCTTCAGTCATATCCTTCTCTCTCTTCTCCCTCTCTCATCCATCCCTTCAATCATTCTCTCTCTCTCTCTCTCTCTCTTCTCTCTCTCTCTCTCTCTCTCGCTCTCTCTCTCTCTCTCTCTCTCTCTCTCCTCTCATCTTTTCCCGTATTCTAATTGTGCTTTGCTCTCTCACCACCACTATTTTCAAAGGCCTCAAATATGATTAGCCACGTTCTCAAGAGTGTTTCTCCTGATAATAATATAAGAATCTTGTCAATCTGTCACTAGAACCGTAAAACACCCTTTAAAACGCAAGTCACTTCGACTAGAGCTTTTTGGAAGTAGTGGAGGTGTTGGCGGAAGTGTTTCGGGTCCTTATGTCATCAGCTCCCTCTCTACCCAGTCTCCTTACTTCCCTCACCCCTCCTCCCTTTGTCTCCCCGGCTTCTCTAATCTTTCCCCAGCTTCTTCCTCATACCTTTTACTCTCCCCTCATTCCCTAAGATTTATTCCCTTCGTCTCCTCCTCATTATTTATTTCTTAACGTCTGCTCATCTTCTTTCCTTCTCTAGAACTTGTCGCATTCATTGTCAGATTTTCTTTCCTTTTTGTCCAGTCCTCTCACCAGTTCTTTCTAGTCTCATTCATTCCCTCATTCACGCCTTCCCTCAACCTCCCTTATTTGAAACGTAAGAAAATAAGGGAAGCTGCAAGAATCCATCAGGCCTACATGTGGCAGTACCTGTGCTAAACATGCTTACGTATTTCCACCTGTCGTTCTTATCCATACATTGTTTAATTTCGTCTTGAAGCTTCCTAATGACTCGGCACCTCATTTCCTAAGTCTTTATTTTTTTGTTTATTTTTTTTTGGTTACGTATTCTATCTAATTCCTTCATTATCCTACGCACAACTAGTCTTTTATTTCCTTCTCTCCTTCAACTCCAACCCGAGCACCTCCTTTTCACTGCCTTTTTCTTTACTTATTCTACCCATAACTCCTCCATATATCCTACAACTAGTCCTTCAGTCCTTCCCTTCCACCTCCTTCACCACCACCTCACGCTCCACCGCTCCCCTACTCCAAACACACCACACACACACACACACACACACACACACACACACACACACACACACACACACACACACACACACACACACACACACACACACACACACACACACACACGTTCCCTGACACTTCTCTCCCTTCCCTAAGTTTCACAAGGCTTCCCAAGGGGTTTCACGATACCAGAACCTTCTCCTTGTTACCTTTTCCCTATCTTCCCTTCTAAACATTTCTTCCCATCCCATCTCTTCTTTCACTCCTATTTTTTTTCTATATTTTTTCATGGCATTTTTTTTTCCTTCCTCTCTTCTGCATCCACTTTCCTGGTGTTTATTCTTTCATCTTTCATTTTTTTCCTTCTTTCTTTATTTGCTCTTCTAACATTTTTTTATTTCTATATTGATTGTACATTTTTTTTTTTAATGTTGTGCAATATTATGTAAATTTGTTTGTATAGTGTTGTGCATATGATGTACGAGTATAATGTATTAGCGTAATGTTAAAAAGAAAATATATATCAGCTGTTCTCCTCCTCCTCCTCCTCCTCCTCCTCCTCTCACAGGGATGCTCATTTCTTCCCGTCTTGTCACTTCATCCACTCATTAATTATCCCATTCCTCATTCACTCCTTATCCCTCATTTCCTTCTCCATTCATTCCTCATTCATTCGACCCATTCATCCTTTCTTTCACCCATTCCCTCATCCATTCCTCAGTTTTAGTCATTCATTCATTCTTCATTCCTTTCAATTCATCCCCCCAGCATGGTTTCTTCCACTACTTCTTGTACGAATCACTTCCTTCATTTCTCATTCCTTCACTCCTTCATTATTCACTCACTACCACATTCACTCCATCCATATCTGCATTCACTCTTCATCCTCCACCCAGTGCAAGCCGCCCACCTCCTTGTTATGAGGCACAGGTAAGGCGCCACACCTGTTCCACTGCGACAACACCTGGCGTCTGGTAGTGTCATTTGCTTCGCGCACAGGAGGCCTCGAGGGATGGCAAAGGAGAGGGCGGGGAATAGCGGGCGGGGAGGCGTCAAGAGGAGAAGTAGGGGAAAGAAGAATGGGAAGAGGGGAAGTAGGACAGTAAAAATGGTCGAAGAAGGGAGTGTTGTAGGAATAAGCAAATGTAGATAACTTGGGAGGAGGAGGAGGAGGAAGAAGATAGAAATATTAAATCGACGAATGTAGTGGACCGTATGAGAAGAGGAAGAGGAAGAAGAAAAGGTGACAAAAAGGAGAAGAAAAAAAAAAGATGGCAAAAAAAAGGAGAGGAAAAAGAAAAAGGTGATCAGAAGAAAAGTGCAAGGCGTTGGGGAAAAAAAGTACTTAGGGGAAAAGGAAGGAGGAGGAGGAAATTAATGGAAGGAAAGGAGATAAAAATATTAATAAGGAGAGAAGATGAAGATAGAATGAAAGGGTAAAAAAAAATTATGGTATAAGAAGAGGTAATTAGGAGAGGATGAAAAGCCTAAACGTGGAGAGGAGGAGGAAATAGAAGAAAAGAAAAAAGAGAAAATTAAGTAATAAGGAAGAGAAGAGAAAATAGAAGAGGTACAATAAAGTAAAAGGAGAGAGAGAGAGGAAGAGAAGAGAAAATAGAAGAGGTACAATAAAGAAAAAGGAGAGAGAGAGAGAGAGAGAGAGAGAGAGAGAGAGAGAGAGAGAGAGAGAGAGAGAGAGAGAGAGAGAGAGAGAGAGAGAGAGAGAGAGAGAGAGAGAGAGAGAGAGAGAGAGAGAGAAAATATAGAAGAGGTACAATAAAGAAAAAGGAGAGAGAGAAATAGAAGAGGTACAATAGAGAGAGAGAGAGAGAGAGAGAGAGAGAGAGAGAGAGAGAGAGAGAGAGAGAGAGAATCAAGGGTAACCTCACGAATGAAGGGAAGCTGAGGAATATTGATAAATTGCATGAGGGAGCGAGAAAAGCAATGAAAGGGAGGGAGACCGAGAGAGAGGATGAGGGAGGATAGAGGGAAGGAAAAGGGAGGATTATGGGAGGCAAGGAGGACGTAGATCACTGAGCTGTGTGAGATTGGGATCATCTTTCCTACCTGGAGGAGGAGGAGGAGGAGGAGGAGGAGGAGGAGGAGGAGGAGGAGGAGGAGGAGGAGAAGCGTACGTAGAGGAAGGGAAGGAAAGGAAAGGACAGACGGTTCTTCAGTTCTACGTACGTACACACACACACACACACACACACACACACACACACACACACACACACACACACACACACACACACACACACACACACACACACACACACACACAGGAGAGGATCAAAGAATTTTGCAAGAGAAATCCAAATATAGTGAATGGAGGAAGATGAAGGGGAAGAGGAGGAGGAGGAGGAGGAGGAGGAGGAGGAGGAGGAGAAATATATAGGAATTGTTAATGCCAAGGCACCTGCTGATGTATAACGGCCACGTCTGTTTGATTTGCATTCCACGTCCTGGTGATACTAGGTGTGGAAGAGTAGGATAGAAATAGAGCAAGAGTTCTCCCCGCCCACCTCTCCCTCCAGGAACACTCAGAAGGGAACACTATTGTATCTTGAAGAAAACGAGAGGATGGAGGTTTTTTGCAATGAATAATGATGATAATAATGATAATAATAATACAATTATATCTATATATTATTATTATTATTATTATTATTACGTGTAGTAGTAGTAGCAGTAATACCTAAGAGTAGTAATAGTAGTTAGTAGTAGTAGTAATGTTGATAATGGTAGAAGAAATGAGGATAGAAGAGAAAAAAGAGGAGGAGGAGAAGGAGGAGGAGGAGGAGGAGGAGGAGGAGGAGGAGGAGGAGGGAAAGAAAGAAAAGGAAGTCAAAAAGGAGGAGGAGGAGGCGGAGGAAAATGGGTAGCACAAAAAATGAGAAGGATAAGGAAGATGTCTAGGTAGGAGGAGGAGGAGGAGGAGGAGGAGGAGGAGGAGGAGGAGGAGGAGGAGGAGGAAGAAGAAGAAACGAAGACTTCATCCCCTGAGTACCCGGGCACAGCTGGCAAGGGGGGAAGGAGGAGAGGACGAAGGAAGGAGCAGGAGGAGGAGGAGGAGGAGGAGGAGGAGGAGGAGGAGGAGGAGGAGGAGGAGGAGAGAGAGAGAGAGATGTTCGACTCTTGACCAGCAGGGGCACAGGAAACGCAGGTAACAGTGCAGGTGTTTATTCACAGAAGGTGTGAACAGAAGGCTGGAGGTAGGTGATCTCCCGGCGCCAGGCCGCGCACTTCAACTTAACACTTATGACTGAAGCCTAGCTCGTTCACTCATACACGTATTCATGCCTCACACAAGTCTCGCTCATTCACTCGTTCACACAACTAGCTAACAACCACACACCTCCCCCGAGACATAAGGAAGATTCCTTATCTTTGTTATGGCTACCGTAACACATGAAACAAAGTTACAATGATTGAAGTACAGAAAACACGGTACATATACACAAAACAAACACAGCGTACAATGAACACGTACGACTAATCGTAGGTGCTACGGTGCCACCGCACCTGCAGTCGTCTCGGCTCCCTACGCTGTCGGCTGCTTCGACGCTCTGGTTGCTCTCGGCCACGGTGTACCCCGTTACCCTGATGCTCCGGGCTGCCGGGATGGTGGTGTTCCTCGTGACCCTGATGCTGAAGCGCTGCACCGCCATGAGCGGTGTGCTGCTCGACAGGAAGGGGAGCAAGAGGTCTGTGTGGGCGTAGGTGTCTTCTATTACGCCACATCACGCGACCGCTGCCCATCTTGATGAGGTAGTCTCTCCTTCGCCCAACAGCCACGATGACACCCAGGCGATCCCAGAGGCCTGTCGTGTGATCTTGAACGTCGACGTGGCCACCGAGGTGCAGGAGAGGAAGAGTACGGGCGGACGCGTCGTGGCGAAGTTTCGCTTTCTTCCTCAGTCGCTCTGCCTTGGCGTCGCACTCATCAGCAGCGCGCTGCCACTGCTGAGCGTATGAGCGATGATGAGCCGGGACACAGGACCTCATAGGATGACCGAAGAGGACTTGTGCTGGTGATCGCCCTTCCGCCCTCGGAGTGTTGCGCAGTTCCAGCAACCCGCGAGCGAACGCATCCTCGTCCAGGTGTCCCTGCTGTGTGGTCGTGAGGATCAGCTTCTTCACGGACTTGACCGCTGCCTCGGCGTGACCATTGGAGCGTGGATAATGAGGTGAAGATACACGATGCTCCACCCCCCATCGAGCCAGGAAGCGCCGTACCGATGAAGAAGTGAACTGCGGTCCACCGTCAGTCCTCAGGAGAACAGGCACGCCCGTGTCGGCGAACACACCCCGAAGGACACGAACGAGCTGATCAGCCGATGCTGGACGTGAGCATGCAGACACGTGAGGCCACCCAGACAAGCGATCTACATACACGAGGTATGTACGGCCTGCTGCGTGGAAGTAGTCTGCAGAAACTGACTCAAACACCCTGCTGGGTGTGTCCGTGTCCTGCCAGAGAGGTTCGTTGGCTTGGCTTGGTAGGAGTGGACGGCATAGTGAGCATCCAGAAACGACGTTCTCAACGTCTCTGTCCATACCAGGCCAGTACACCGTTTGTCGGGCCTGTCGCTTGGTGCGCTCCATCCCCTGATGACTGTCATGGAGTCGCTCTAGTGTTTCTCGGCGGAGGCTGTGAGGAATAAGAAGCCTCGGCCCGTAAACCACCAGGTCGTCGTCTACGGCCAGCAGACTGCGCACCGGCCAGTACGTACGCAAGCGGTGATCGAGGTCGTGGCAATGATCAGGGAAGCCCTCGATGATGACGTTCTTGAGCAAGCGGCTCCCCGTCTCTTGCTGCTGCGGCACGTACCATTTCCACAGTCTGATCCTGGAGTGGTGCTAAGCGGACGCCGTCCTCATTGGTGGCAGATAACGCTGAGATGACCGCTGAGTGGAGAGGGTCGAGGTCACCAGAAGTAGCAGCATCCTCTTCCTCCACTGGGTCCTGTACTGGAGCACGTGAGAGGGCGTCGGGCCCCGCACGCTGCTGTGGCGTTGGGTCGTAGGAATGAGGCCAGCTGATCACTTCTGTGGGCGTAGATAGAGGTGGCTGCGAGGCGGTCGGGTACTTGATGGAGCTGTTGCCGGTGTGCTGTTCTTCCCTGCGTAGCGGTCGGATTTGAGCCGGAAAATCTTCGGGGAGGATTCCGAGAGCGATGGAATCGTACCAGCTAAGCAGCGCCCCCTTCACCTCCTTCACCACGCTCACAACAGTCTCAGCTTCCCTGTCGCCCAGTTGCAAGTGCGACGAGAAAGTTCCTACACAGGTGAGGGGGTGATTACCGGCAGCATAAAGTCCATCACCATCAGCGGGCGCCAAGCTGGAGGGCGGGATTCCAAGGAGTGTTGCCGTGTCGAGGCCAATAACGGTCGTTTCGGCCCCAGAGTCAGGAGTCCACGTAATCTTGTCTCTTCCAGCGGGATGTGTGGCGGTAATGAGCACCTGGGGCGCAGGTCGTGCCGTCACCGTCTTTGTGTATACGCCTGATAAGAGCTGGTATACACTGGCACTGGCTCCCCGCCTCGGGCCTGCACCGCGATGAGGAGAGACAGTTGAGGAACTCCTCGAAGCTCCTCGTCGTTTCCTCACTGTCTGCTGACATACACTCGCAAAATGCCCTCTTTTCCCTGCAGTTACGACACACTTTATCTATTGCCTGGCATCCCCTTTTGTCACTGCGACAATCTTTGCCACAACGATAACAGCCCGTGGGGCTTGAGCCCCCGAAACTGCCCTTCCTGTAGTTCGAGACAGCGTTCACACCATGGCTCGAAGAGTGAGAGCCGCCCCTTAGTACTGCACTACACTGGTTAGCGCTCTCTGATGCTCTGCAAATATCTATGGCGTTTTCAAGGGTGAGTTTCTTGTTTTCCAGCATGCGTTTCAGAGCCACTTCGTCTCGTGTCCCAACGACAATTCTGTCACGCAGCTGATGGTTTATGCACTGGTCGCAAAAGTCACAGAAATTGGCGATTTCCTTTACAGCACATAAAAAGTCGTCAAAACCTTCTTGCGTTTCTTGCACGCGGGAGTAGAAGTCTCTTCTATCCATGATGATGTTGCGCTGGCTTCGCAGGTACTCACACATTGCATCGAGGATGGTTCTTAACTCCGCGTCTCTCGGTAAGCTTATCCCGTAGCGAAGTGTACGGGTCCACTCGTCGTCTAGGACAGCAGCGAGTGCCGCCCTCTGCTCAGCCAGGGAGAGACAGTCTATCCTGGCGAGGGTTACGTATCCTTCAAACTTATGGCGCCACGTGTCGAACTCACGTAAAGATGCTGACGCCGTTAAGTGAGGAATGATGGTGGCGGACGTCGGGAACCTCGCGCCCTGGGTAGACGTGCTGCGGGCTGTGGTTTCGCCTTCATTGCTCGCCGTGGTGCGACTGGGAGCTTGTGTCCCCACTCTCTCCAGCAGCTGGGTTAAACGCTCCTCGCGAGCCTGACTCTGCTCCGACTGTCGCGCTAGCAGGGCAGCCAGCGCCTCCAACTGCTTCTCCATTCTGCGCCGTACCCACTGCAGCCTTGTCCTGATCCTACTCACTGCGCCATGTTCGACTCTTGACCAGCAGGGGCACAGGAAACGCAGGTAACAGTGCAGGTGTTTATTCACAGAAGGTGTGAACAGAAGGCTGGAGGTAGGTGATCTCCCGGCGCCAGGCCGCGCACTTCAACTTAACACTTATGACTGAAGCCTAGCTCGTTCACTCATACACGTATTCATGCCTCACACAAGTCTCGCTCATTCACTCGTTCACACAACTAGCTAACAACCACACAAGAGAGAGAGAGAGAGAGAGAGAGAGAAAGAAAGAAGAGAGGAGAAGGATGAAAGGAGGAGGAGAACGGTGAAGGAAGAGGAGAGGGGAAAAGGAGAAAGAGGGTGAAGGAAGGAGAAGGGGGTGAAGAAAGAAATAGAGGATAAAAGGAGAAGAGGATGAAGGAGAGGAGAGAAGAGCAGGATGAAGGAAGGAGGAGGAAGGAGAAGAGAGAAGAGCAGGATGAAGGAAGGAGGAGGAGGAGGAGAGTGAATGAAGGAAATTGTGTGGTAAGGGAGAGTAAAGGCAGATTGCTAAAGTGGTAAAGAGGAGAATAAAAGGAGGAGGAGAGGATGAGAGAAGGAAGACAAGATAAAGAAAGGAGGAGGAGAGAATGAAAAAAAGAGAGGCTAAAAGAAACAGGAAAATATGATAAAATAAGTAGTGTGTTTAACGGATAGATAAAGTTTGCCATAGAGAGAGAGAGAGAGAGAGAGAGAGAGAGAGAGGAAGAGAATTTGGGGAAGGAAAGGAAGCAAGTGGTGGTGGTGGTGATGGTGGTGGTAGTTAATGGTGGCAGTAATTGGCACTTATGTAATCCATCTGTGGTGCCATAAAGTGTGACGGCTCTTATTGGCATTCCTGACACCCCTTGGCACCTCCCTGATCCCCCTCCCCCCTCCTCACCCCTGACCCCATGACCCCCTGACCATCTGCTGCTAACCACCACTAATTTCTGCCATTTTTTATCCATTTTTTATTTTTTTTTATTTTGGTTTAATTTTTTTTAGGTCTCTCTTGGTCAGTATTTTTTTTTCTTTTCTTATTTTTTTCTCTTGTATCTCGTCCTCTTTTACTTTTGGGTCTTCCTTCCTTCCTTCATTCCTTCCTCTCCTGCGTCTTCTAATTCTTCTTCTTAGTCTTCCTTTATCTTCTCTGTTTCCAATCCTCCTTTTCCTGTCTCTTCCCTCTCCTTCTTCCTTTAACCCTCTCTTGTATCACCTCCTCCTTTTCCTGTCTCTTCCCTCTCCTTCTTCCTTTAACCCTCTCTTGTATCATCTCCCTCTTCCTTTTTCTCTGTCACTTTCCTATCTCTCTCTCTCTCTCTCTCTCTCTCTCTCTCTCTCTCTCTCTCTCTCTCTCTCTCTCTCTCTCTCTCTCTCTCCCTCCCTCCTTTAATACCTCTTCCTCCTTCCTTTCTTCCTCACTTTATTTCTTTCCTTCTCCCTTCACCTTCTCCTGTACCTCTTCCTCCTTTTTCTATTTGCCTTTCGCTCTCCTCCTTTTCCCTCTCTCTTTGTCTCTTCCTTTCCCTTTATTCCTCCTCCTCCTCCTTCCACCTTCTCTTGTACCTCATCCTATTTCTTCATTTGTCTTTCGCTCCCCTCTTTATCCCCTCTCTATCTCTCCCTTTCCCTCTGTCCTTCCTCTTCCTCCTCCTCCTCCTCCTCCTCCTTCTCTTCCTCCTCCGTCAAGTGAGTTACGCCATCCACTTACCCACTATTTCACGCCTCATGAAACACTGCAGTGGGTTCTCCGCCGCCCGCGTAGCTCCTCCCTTTCAATGTTTATTTGTCCGCGGGCGTGTTCCTCCGGGCGTGGGGGGGGCGTAAGTCAACATAGGCGGGCTGGGAGGGTGGGATGATGGATGGGTGGATGAGTGGATGGGCTGGTAGGTGCAGAATTGAAGGGTTAATGGGATGGGCAGACTGGGGGATTAGTAAGGTGAAGGGATGAGATGGGGAAGAAAGATTGTATTGTGTTAGGGAGGGGGAAGTTAGGTTATTAATAAGGTTTGGTGTGAATGAAGAAGGGGTAGAGAGAGAGAGAGAGAGAGAGAGAGGAGAGAGAGAGAGAGAGAGAGAGAGAGAGAGAGAGAGAGAGATGAGAGAGAGAGAGAGAGAGAGAGAAGGCTGGGATGAATGAGGAATTAGAATGGATTGGAAGGATAATGCACAAATTGAAGAGGAAAATAAGTTTCTATTGATTGCAAGATGAAAGAAGTGAGAATGAATAGGGAACTGATAAAACAATGAGATAAAAAAAGAATGAAAGAAAAGTGAGAATAAATAGAAAATTGAAGGACGAAATTATGAAAAAGAATACAATGATGAAATTCAAGGTGATTGCGATACAGAAAAAGGAATAATAGCAGAAAATTTGATAATAAATGAAGGCAAGAAAAAATAAAACTAAAGAAATGGATAAAGAAAAGAATGACAAAAGAATAAAGAAGATAATAATGACGATAATGAATTAATAAGAGTGAATGGATGAATGAGAAGATATTAGAAGACATGGACAGGAGGAGGAGGAGGAGGAGGAGGAGGAGGAGGAGGAGGAGGAGGACAAAAAGGAGGAGATGATGAGGAGGACATTAATTCGTGCGCGTCAAAAGGAATGAAGGACAGAAGGACATGAATGAGAAAAGTGAACAAAGATGGTGGAAATTGGAAGAAAGAGAATAGAGAGGAAGGTGAATGGAGGAGTAAAAAGAGAGAAAGCAGCAGGAGGAGGAGGAGGAGGAGGAAGAGGAGGAGGAGGAAGCAAAACGTCAATAATGTGAAGCTTTCGTTGTACTTTTTTGCAAACCCTTTGAAGCTTTTGTTTTTTTTTTGTTCTCCATTTTAAGCTCCTTTTTTTGGGTCGAGTTCATAAAAAAGAAAATAAATAAATAAAACAAGCAGAGAAGGAGATAGATTAATTACTAAATAGATGGAAAATGTGATAATTACTAAATAGATGGAAAATGTGATAATTGTGTTGATGTGATGAAAATGTGACGAAATGAATAGATAAAACAGATAATAATTGAAAAAAATACGAATAAATGAATAAAGAATAGGTAAGAAAGGAAGAAAGATGAGAAAGAAAGATGAAGAGAAAGTAAGTTCATATTGCTAACACGTTTCCTTTAAAATAGATAAATGAATGGATAGAAGAAATAAGTAAAATCCAAATAAATAAATAGAAGAAATGATAGATAAAATCCTTGTTTGAAGAAATGATAGATAAAATCCTTGTTTGCAATTTTCCGTTTCAGTGATTAGCGCTTAATTAGGACGGTTAGCGGCAGGTGAGGCAGGTAATCAAGGCTGTGGAGTTATTATTATTATTTTTTTATGTAATTAATTGATGGCAGTCATAAAAGACTTCGATCACTTTCGTTACTTGAATATTTTGTTACGTTTTTTTTTTATTTGCATGACTGGAAGACTGAGATGATGATGCAAAAATAGAATAAAATAAAGTAAAGTAAAAGAAAAATGAAACTAAATCAAATACTTTGTTCGGTTCTGGTTTCAGATTTGTATTTCCTTTCCATTGATTTTTTTTTCCCTTCAAACTCAAATGTTCAAAATGAAGTCGTTTATTAGCCATATATTTCGATTCGGTTTCAGATTTGTATTTCCTTTCCATTGATTTTTTTTCCCCTTCAAACTCAAATGTTCAAAATGAAGTGGTTTATTAGTCATATCAGTGTAAGCGTAAGTTTGATCCTCGTATCTAAATCCATCATATACAAGTGGCTGTGTCCATTAAATCGATTATTTTTGAATGGCTCCTTTAAAAAAAAAAGTTTTCTATCTTCTAATACCCTGCGATGGTCACAAGTTACATCTTACTGTTTGTGTTCGGAGTTAGGGCTTACACACACACACACACACACACACACACACACACACACACACACACACACACACACACACACACACACACACACACACTACAAATAACAAAAATACAAATACATTAGAAGGAAAGAATGAGATAGAAGGAAAGAATGAGATTGATAAAAGGAGGAGGAAAGAAGGAAGCAAGAACAAAGGAGAGAACTGGAGGAAGGAAGCAATAAAGGAGAAGGAAAGAACAAGGATGCAAGCAATTAAGAATTAGCAAAAAGGGAAGAAAGGAAATAAGGAAGGAAAAAAGAAAATAAGAAAGGAAATTATAGACAGGAGGAAGGGGAGGAAAGAATTAAGACAGTGGGAGAAGAGAGGGAAGGAGAAACAAAAGCAATAAATGACAAAGAAAAAAAAGATGTAGAAAAAAATAAAAATAGCAAAATTAAAGAAAAAAATCATTTGAAAAGGCAATATTGTATTCGAAATAGAAAACGGAATTCTCAGCTTATAGAAATTAGATGAAAACATGAAAATAAACAGATTTTCCATTCCATTTCAAAATAAACATAAAAAAAAAATGTGCACTTAAGCATTTGAAAACAGTACCTAACGTGATTTTCAGCTTTAAGTTCTAGTACAAGTAGTTTTCTCTGGCTGAGGGAAAAAATAAGAATAAATAAATAAAAACGAATGAAAAACAACCACTGAAAACACGGCAATAGTAGCAGTAATTGTTATCATTATCGCTATTGATGGTTACTGTTGTTACTGTAGTAAGAGTAGTAGTAGTAGCAGTAGTAGTAGCAGTAGTAGCAGCATGTGTCATCGGTGTTTTGTTCGCAGGAAGCAGGGAGGTACTGTGGGGGTTGTCTCAGCTGCGGTTTGTATGAAAAAGCATGTTGTATTCAGGTGGGAGGGAGATCGTAATCTTGACATGTGTGGGGGATAGAGAGAGAGAGAGAGAGAGAGAGAGAGAGAGAGAGAGAGAGAGAGAGAGAGAGAGAGAGAGAGAGGGAGAGAGAGAGAGAGAGAGAGAGAGAGAGAGAGAGAGAGAGAGAGAGAGAGAGAGAGAGAGAGACCATATATTATTCTCAGGACTAAGAATCAATTTTATCAATTGTCATTCTTTTGTCTTATGTTTGTAGTAGTAGTAGAAGTAGTAGTAGTAGTATAGATAAGAGCAAGAGACAGCAGTAGTAAAACAAGGAGGTAGAATAAAAGCAGGCATGAAATATAGAGATAGCAGAAGATCAGAACTTGCTGAGGGACTGAGGGAGGAGGAGGAGGAGGAGGAGGATTTACACGCCTTCAGTGAGAGGTGGGTAGGAGAAAAGAGGAAGAGGAGGAGCACAGTGCCATTAAAAATATTGCTCCTCCTTCTCCTCCTCCTCCCATTCCTCCTCCTCCTCTTCTTTCTCTACCTTCTCCATCTCCACTTCCTCTTCCTCTTATTCACCACCTCAACGCCTCTCTTTTTTCGTACCTTGCCTCTTTTCTCTCCCATCACTCTGCTGCTTCCTTTTCCTCTTCCTCCTACAGCTTTCCTCCTCCTCTCCTCCTCCTCCTCCTCCTCCTCTGGTCGTTAGTGTCAAAGAGGACTGAGGTGAGGCAGAACCATACAGGTGGCTAATACGTCCCTCTTTGTAGCAAGAAGAAGAAGAAGAAGAAGAAGAGGAGGAGGAGGAGGAGGAGGAGGAGGAGGAGGAGGAGGAGGAGGAATTGATGGAGAATGGCAGGGAGGAGGGAACGAATGAAAAACAACCACTGAAAACACGGCAATAGTAGCAGTAATTGTTATCATTATCGCTATTGATGGTTACTGTTGTTACTGTAGTAAGAGTAGTAGTAGTAGCAGTAGTAGTAGCAGCAGCATGTGTCATCGGTGTTTTGTTCGCAGGAAGCAGGGAGGTACTGTGGGGGTTGTCTCAGCTGCGGTTTGTATGAAAAAGCATGTTGTATTCAGGTGGGAGGGAGATCGTAATCTTGACATGTGTGGGGGATAGAGAGAGAGAGAGAGAGAGAGAGAGAGAGAGAGAGAGAGAGAGAGAGAGAGAGAGAGAGAGAGAGAGAGAGAGAGAGAGAGAGAGAGAGAGAGAGAGAGAGAGAGAGAGAGAGAGAGAGAGACCATATATTATTCTCAGGACTAAGAATCATATTTATCAATTGTCATTCTTTTGTCTTATGTTTGTAGTAGTAGTAGAAGTAGTAGTAGTAGTATAGATAAGAGCAGAGACAGCAGTAGTAAAACAAGGAGGTAGAATAAAAGCAGGCATGAAATATAGAGATAGCAGAAGATCAGAACTTGCTGAGGGAGGAGGAGGAGGAGGAGGAGGAGGAGGAGGAGGAGGAGGAGGAGGAGGAGGAGGAGGAGGAGGAGGAGGAGGAGGAGGAGGAGTAGGAGGACTGAGGGAGGAGGAGGAGGAGCAGGAGGAGGAGGAGGAGGAGGATTTACACGCCTTCAGTGAGAGGTGGGTAGGAGAAAAGAGGAAGAGGAGGAGCACAGTGCCATTAAAAATATTGCTCCTCCTTCTCCTCCTCCTCCCATTCCTCCTCCTCCTCTTCTTTCTCTACCTTCTCCATCTCCACTTCCTCTTCCTCTTATTCACCACCTCAACGCCTCTCTTTTTTCGTACCTTGCCTCTTTTCTCTCCCATCACTCTGCTGCTTCCTTTTCCTCTTCCTCCTACAGCTTTCCTCCTCCTCCTCCTCTCCTCCTCCTCCTCCTCCTCCTCCTCTGGTCGTTAGTGTCAAAGAGGACTGAGGTGAGGCAGAACCATACAGGTGGCTAATACGTCCCTCTTTGTAGCAAGAAGAAGAAGAAGAGGAGGAGGAGGAGGAGGAGGAGGAGGAGGAGGAGGAGGAGGAGGAGGAATTGATGGAGAATGGCAGGGAGGAGGGAGGCCAGTGGAAGAGGGATGGTAGAATGTTCTATGTTGTTATAGAAGATGGATGTTTTTGAGAGAGAGAGAGAGAGAGAGAGAGAGAGAGAGAGAGAGAGAGAGAGAGAGAGAGAGAGAGAGAGAGAGAGAGAGAGAGAGAGAGAGAGAGAGAGAGAGAGAGAGAGTTTTGTAGACTTTTTTTTGGGTGAGGAGTAGAAGACTATTTATTGGAGAGACACTGCGATTTTTACTTCATGTGCTTTAATTGTGTTATTTTATCGTTTATTTACTTATTTATTCAGCCTTGTACCGTATACAATTAGTTTCGTTATAAGGTTACATTGTCTCTATTTTCTTTTCTCTTTTTTCTCTCTATTTTAAAAGACATCGTGTATTTGTCTCCCTTTCCTTTACAATTTCCCTTCACATCCATATAACTCATTACAACTCTTTCACGTACCAATACAGACCATCCACATTTACACCACCCGTCACTCCCCAACCATCTCCAATTCTTTTCCATCTCATCCACATTCCCATCACCCGTCACGTCCCAAGCATCCCCAGCATCTCTTAAGCCTCCCCAACCGCAATCAAGATCAGCTGGTCTCGGTAAACGCACACCACACCACCACACTCACCACATTCACCACATTCACCACGCCAGCTTAAGCAACGCATCACCGATTTCACATAGCCAGCCACACTCAAGGGCATATCAACCACACACACACACACACACACACACAGTGACTAGATAGGTGGATGAATATATGAGTGGATAATTAGAGGTGTAGATGAATGGTTCCGTTTGTAAGTGGTGGGAATTAGTGGATTAAGTGGAGAAATGGGTGGATGATTGGGTGTGTGAGTGAATTTAAGTGGAGGTGTGGATGGATGACTAACTAGACAAAAGGATGAATAGATTTAGAAGAGTGGATTAGTAGATAGTTGTGGATCAGATAAGTGGATGAACAGGATGACTGTGTAACTGAATGATTGGACGAGTGGATTAGAAGAGTGGATAAATGGATGCATGAATAAGGTGATAATTGAATAAATGGATGACTAGCTAACTGGAGTGACAGGCTAAGTGGATAACTGAACGAATTATTGACTGGATGAATGAATAAAGAGGTGGATGAGTGGATAAAGAGTGTGGATAACTGGAGGTGGCAAAATACTTAACATCCTTTAATCCGTTGTAATCCATTGAGAGAGAGAGAGAGAGAGAGAGAGAGAGAGAGAGAGAGAGAGAGAGAGAGAGAGAGAGAGAGAGAGAGAGAGAGAGAGAGGGGGTGGGGGAAGCTGAGGCGTGTTGACGGCTGGGAATAAACAGTGATTGGGGAAAATGAGGTTGGGTGATAAAATAAGAGGAACTGTGCAAAAAAAGAAAAAAAAATAAATGAATAAATAAATAAAGGGTTGAGAAAAAAAAGCTGATAAAGAAAATGAGGATGAATGGGAATCAGTAGACGTGAAAATGAGTTGCTTTCTTTCCGTTCTAAAAAAAAAAAAGTGAAGAAAAGACCAAGGAAAACAAAACAATAAGAGGAAAACTTTGAAGAGAAGGAAAACGATATACTAAATAAAAAGAAATTAAATAAATGAGAAGGAAACAAGTGTTAATATGTATAATAATAACAATTAATAATAATAATAATAATGAAGTAAATAGACACTTAGAAGTAAATTAAAGGAATATGTGAACTGAGATATATAACAGGAAAGAAAAGAAAGAGAAGGAAATAAGAACAAATACGAAGAATAATGAAAAATAAGAATATAAGTAAATTAAAGGAATATGTGAACTGAGATATATAACAGGAAAGAAAAGAAAGAGAAGGAAATAAGAACAAATACGAAGAATAATGAAAAATAAGAATACAAACTAAGAAACGGATAAGAGGAAAATACTAACAAATATATAAAGGAAAAACAATGATAAAAGAGTGTTAGGAGGGAGGAAGGGAGGAAGGAAGGAAGGAAGGACGAGGCATAGGATAGAAAAGAGAGAGGGAAAAAAACAAAGGAATAAAGAGAATACTTGAAGAGAAAAAAATAAAAGGAGAGAGAGAGAACGTAGAGAAAAGTGGAGTAAAGGAGAAATTGTGTATAAAGTAAAGATGAAGGAAAGAGAGAAAGAGATGGAAGGAGAAATGGAGACAGTAAGATGAAAAGGGCTAGAAACGGAGACTTGAGGAGGAGGAAGAGGAGAAGGGGAAGAAGAGGGAGAAGGAAGACAATGAGAAACTGAAAACGAGAAAGGAGGAAATAAAATGAAAGAATACGTACAGAAAGAGGAGGAGGAGGAGGGGGAGGAGGATCACGAAGAAATGAGAAGAGGAAAGAAATGAGAAAAAAAGAAACAAAGAATACTGAAGATGAAGGAGGAGGAAGACAAAGACGACTATAACGAGAGAGAGAGAGAGAGAGAGAGAGAGAGAGAGAGAGAGAGAGAGAGAGAGAGAGAGAGAGAGAGAGAGAGAGAGAGAGAGAGAGAGAGAGAGCAAACACGAGGATAGAAATAAGCATTTAAAAACGAACAAGGGAATAAAAGAGAAGAGAGAAAACAACATGTGGGAAGAATTGGCAAGAAAGAAGAGAAAGAAAAGAATAAACAGGATAGAGAAGGATGGGAAAAATGTCAAGAAGGAAGGAAGGAAGAGGAAGAAGAGGAAGTGTGTTTTTATATGCAATGGTTTCATGCTTTACCTGAGTTGCTAAGGTAGGACAGGTGTCTTGTTACGGGGATCAGCCAAGAGAGTTACGGGGATCAGCCGAGAGAGAGAGAGAGAGAGAGAGAGAGAGAGAGAGAGAGAGAGAGAGAGAGAGAGAGAGAGAGAGGTGGAGAATAGGATTGGTTACAGGTGCGACTAAAAAGAATTGTCATGTACTTTTGAAATGATTCTCTCTCTCTCTCTCTCTCTCTCTCTCTCTCTCTCTCTCTCTCTCTCTCTCTCTCTCTCTCTCTCTCATTTTCACTGTTTTCAATAATACACATTTTTTCTACTCCAATATCCATTTTTTTCCTTCGTTCAAAAATTTTCCTTTACGATTCATTGTGTTCAATATTGCATTTTTTCTTCTAAACTGAAAAAAAAACTAAAAAAAAAATCCTCCATTCGTTTTTCCTGCGTGTATTTCGATATCTCCAGTTATTCTTTATTTCATCAGTTTCATTTCAGTACCGTGAAGTTTATCGTAAATATTCGGTCAATTTCAATATTACACCGTCGTTAAGTTTATGCGATAATTTGTGTTACGTGTAAAAGACGACGAATTGAACGAAATGAAAATGATATGCAAAATTAAGTGTCGATTTTTGTGTGTGTGGTGGGGAGAGAGAGAGAGAGAGAGAGAGAGAGAGAGAGAGAGAGAGAGAGAGAGAGAGAGAGAGAGAGAGAGAGAGAGAGAGAGAGAGAGAGAGAGAATCAGTCCTGTTTGTAATCTACGAGCATGATGAACTCTCAGCCTTTCCTTCTTCCTCTCCCTCTCTCTCTCTCCCTCTCCCTCTCTCTCTCCCCTTCCCTCTCTCTTCCTCTCCTCCCTCTCCATTCTCTTCCTTTCCTTTCCTTTCCCCTCCTGTGTCTCTCTCCGTCCCCTCGACTCTCTCTCTCTCTCTCTCTCTCTCTCTCTCTCTCTCTCTCTCTCTCTCTCTCTCCCACTCCCACTCTCTCCCTCTCTCTCCCTCTCTCCCTCTCCCTACTCCCACTCTCTCCCTCTCTCTCCCTCTCTCCCTCTCCTACTCCCACTCTCTCTCCCTCTCCCTCTCTCTCGGGACTGCTCTGTCAGCTCGTCAATCAACGCCTGATATATAAAATGTGAATA